>NC_060879.1:31010216-31313247 GCF_021901495.1 Neodiprion virginianus | reverse complement strand
ATCCTCTTCGAGATCAGTACGGGGAAGAAGTAGCTAACGTTGGAAAGTTACCCGACTGGGATAGGATCAGGAATCCCACGGGAAATCATCCGCGGAGGAGAACCGCTCCTGTAACATATTGTCCTCTATCCCCTAATAAAAGCTTAGCCCACTAATGATCGTTATACGGGTGAAACGTTCGACGAACCGGCTAACGTGACGTTCCCAACCTCTTCAAATTTTGCATCTGGGACGCGCTCGGCTTTGCCTCTGGGTAATAAATAATTCCGCTTTCCTTCACTCCGGAATAAATAACGGACGAAACTAGACTATGGTGAATTTTTATTGCAACTAAAAAGTATAATTCTGCATTCATCGAGTCGGCTTTTGTGGGGATGTACAAAATTGCAAATTAAGTATACAAATTAACATAATGCGAAACTGCCTCAATTTTCGTGTATAACCATATTGGCTCTTTTCAGCAATAATTCAAATTAATGCACGTTACGAAATTTACTTACATGTGCATCTGAACAGGATCCGGTATGGAGTACAACGCCCAGGTATTAATACACGGCGTATCGACGTGCCTGCTGCAAGTGTCGCGAGCTCTACTCGGCTGGGTGAAACAATGGATTCTAGATGACTATAGCTGCGACATTTAGATCGTGAAGAGAGATTGTTTCGATGAAGCAAGTACATAAAAGAGAGAATCCCTGACCTCGCCGTGTTGCGCGCGAAAAGCAACTTTTACCCGGTTATCCGTACTATCCTGGTGCATCCGCTATTGTCTTCCAGGGAGCCAGTTTTCACCCTGACGACATGTGTGACGGTAGATCGCGAAGATAACGAGTACAGCAACGACGGAAGTCTGTGTGCACTTTAACAGCTGGACAGAAATCGAAATTATTAGACTGCTTATCCTTTCCACCGGAGGTAAACTTGATTTGTTGTTCAAAGTTTGCGGCTTGATGCACGCTGGGAATCTTACGTGTAGCGCAAAGAGTTTGAACGTGAAATGGCAGGAATTTGCCCGAGTTTCGCAGAAGCCTCGTGTTTATCAGCGTTGTGGAGTTCAAAGACGACATCCCGTGGTGTTCACCCTGCAGTTGCCCGGAAAATGGCAAGAAAGCGGAAGCGCTCGCGCGTGCTTTTGAAGAGCGGAATAAAAATAGGAGAACGGGAGCTGGTATTATTTACTCCGCTTATCTTCCGCCGTTCACGTTGGGAACAAGGGAAAACCACCGCGATCTTTGATATCATAAAGGTCTCGTCGGGTTCGTTCGGGGCTCAACAAAAGAACACTACCGCGCGTCGCCTCTTCGGCGAAAATAGCAAAACCGCGCGCGATCTTCGTCGCTAATTTCTTTTTCGTCGTTGGAAGTTCCTCACCCCTCCCATCTCTTCTTGACGGCGAAATCGATACTCGAGGCCCAAAAACGCGGGGATAACAACAAGAGACGGAGCTCGGAAAACCCCGGGAGAAAACTGAGCCACTGTTGTTCGGTTTTGCTTCGGCAACAACGCCGCACTTCGAGGTAATAGGCACGGTGGAGATCGAACGGAGGGTCCGAGGAGTGTTCGCGCAAGTACTCGCTCGGCCGCCCCCTGGGAATGCGGGTCCACCTCCTCGACAACGGGTCTCCTCTCAAACACTCCGCAGTCCACACTCCGTGCACTCTGGGTCTGGACGTGTCCGATACTTACCTTGGCCATTCCTGAACCTCGTCCCGCAGGATAGGGATTGCATTTTGTCCGGAAGCAGACGACAGTAAGCTAGACAATCGCGCATTCGGCCGGTGATCCAGGGATAGCGAAGCTCGCAGACTCCTTGGAGCGATCGATCAACAGTGGGAAGGTTAATAAATGTATAATTGCCTTCGGATAGACAGGCCGGATGGTCAGGACGAGACGTGGAATTTGGCACCCTTGCCGAAAGCCCTCGGGAACTGTCGATCGTGCGGGTTTGCCTTTTGATAAATGGCTGCGCATTATATCTAAGACCTTCTCTCTGGCCTTCCAAGTCCCGCGACGTTGAGTGAATAATGACCAAGCGATGTCACACTCCGTGTGGAAATTCGATCTAATAAATCCAATTTTCAATCACACGACAAAACGAATAGCGTTACCTTTATACCCTGCACATGTACAGCCCGTAGGCACATATTGTCATCAATACAAACGGTTCGTTTGTACGAAACCCATTCTGCTCTAGCCGTACGTACGATTTCGAGTATGTTTTTGAAATAAGAATTGCGCAGAGTATGTACCGAAGCGTGGAACAACCGTCGGATCTACATTCAGAATTTTACATTCTGTACGTAATATTTCAATAAAACGAATGTTTAACGAAAATATAACCGAATTCAGATATGATTGATGCACCTTTGTACTACGTTGAATTCGAGGGGTACGGTATCATAAATTTTATATTTTTAACTATAATTAAATAATAATCTCTGCTCGTTTTTGAACAGCGGAGACACAAATGCAACAGCAATAAATTCTCCTAGAACCAAACTCTCGGTACCTCTAGGATCTCAGTTTCGACCTGATTGAGCTCGAGATTTCGCTTCACCCATACGTAGGTACTCAAATTCGTCAAATCTATCCGTCTGGCCTATTGTACCAGCGAACACTAGTGCTTTGACAGAGAGGACCGGTTCATAGTTGTTGTTCTATTTTGAGACGGAGTCCGTTGGCTGTTGACGTTAGAGTGTCGGCGGATCTGTACGCTGTGCTGCACGCGACGTAGCTCCTTGGCACGTCACAGTCTGGCTCTGTCTGAGTGCTGGCGAGCACGACCGAGTAAAATGCCGTCTGATACGCGTATGTACAGAGTGTTTTCTGAAAGTCTCTTGCACTGGCGCCAGATTCATCGGCGGAAAACCCGGAAAAGTCTGGTACGTGTGAATTCTGGTGAATCTAGTTTGGGATAGTGTTTTTTTTTTTTTATTCCCGATGTTAGACTGCTTACGTGTTTCTTAATTTTCACCTGAAAGGATCGGTCACATTTTTCTCTCCTCCTTTTATTCCTCAACTTAGGAGTGAGAAAACTTGCACACGTCCTGCGGGTGGTGGAATCCCCTTTCTGCCAAGTTCGAGATCAAATAACTCACCGGTAAAAAGTTGCGCAATGCATTCTTCGCGAGGTATACGCGTTGAAGAGCTTTTATCAGCAAAGTAGCATGAAAGTATTGGAAATGATTGAAAATCTCTGTTGCTGTTCATTGGTTTAACTTCGCATGAAGAGATGTTCGACTATCCTCACTTGCCGTCGGTTCCGCAAAGCCGGATGGATCACCGAAGAAGGAATAATGCGGCACTGAATCCGCCAGGTACAACCGATTTGTCCTACGTCGTGAATCTCAGAGACTCCTCGGCCGTCCCTCCGGAACCTAAATCGCAAATGTTCTACCATCGAAACTTCAGTAACCGCGATAATCAGATAGTACAACAGCCAAACCTCGTGCACGGGGACACTTCGCGGTGGAAGGCGCAGATAGGGGGCTCAGACGAAGAGTTTCGATTACCTGGAGCGTACACCCACACACAGGGACGTATAGGAAAGTAATAGCGATGGCTGAGCTGCTCTACAAGGAAAACTGCAGGCGCGAATGTGGCAACCATCGACCGAAAGCAGCATCCGGATAGTCTAGGAGCCCGTCGAAGGCAAAGCCACTGCGTCTTGGTGTCTCCTAAGCCAACCGCCGTCGGCACCGAGCCATCGGCTCGTCACCGCGATCTCCGGAAATACCAGGAACCTATCAAGACTTTTACGTCGACCAACTAGCGTTCGCTGTTGCGGGTCGATAACCCTGTGGCGGAGGTATTCAGCCACTCGGCAGACTCTGGTGATATTTCTCCTCCTGTTGATATTGCCGCACACCAGGGACGTGTGAATCCCTCTATTCCCCCACCCTCCCCCTCTTCCCACTCAACCCTATTTTCTCGATCGCTATTCTGCTCTTGTTCGCTCTCTCGCTCTCTCGCCATCGCAGTCTCGCCCCTTGCCCGAACTGCTGAAAACATACTCACCCTTATACGAACTACCGGGCTCGTACGTCGGAATGGGAACACCAGAACGATTTTCGCTTCCAAATTGATTCGTTCGCAGTGAAACTCGAGATGGATCGGGAGTCGTTGACCCAATGTCATTGGGAAAAGTTCATTAATTATATAGGCGCTTGAGTGATGCGACCTTAGTTCGACCAATTATACCTCGGGGTATACGAATTTCCCCAATCCTCGAGTCCGCGGCCGACGAATTTTATGTCCATTATTTCCATGTGTATATATACTCGTATATACATTATACACACACACCCACGCCGGGTTGTAACAATCCGAATCCTTCGCGAGTGGATTTTGCTCAACGTGCAAAAGCTCTCGCCAGGAAGATAGACACGAACGTCTGGAATGCGGTGAAACGGGATTATAGTTATATGGTTATGGTGTGACAGGATGGTCAAGGGACGAAATAAGTTTTCAAACAAGCAAGGCGATTTCTGACATTCGTTAGAAAATGAGTTTATTTCGTTTTACCACATAGTATATATACGTCATAGTACAATGTCCTGGTAATGGACACGCACGACGTTGATCGTTACTGTAGGAAACAACTCTGAAGTACTAAAAAAAAAACATAATAATAATAAATTTAAAAAAAAAAAAAAAAAAACAAAAACAATTACACAAAGTCACAATAATCATATGTAAGTACTAATAGAGTTACCGTTAATTTGATACGTCGTACAAATGTAATTATAAAACTGCTTTGCGCGTATGGTGAAAAAATAAACGCGCGAGTGTGTTTGTGTGATGTAAATAATAAATAAGCACGAGTACTCGTGGTGCGACGCAATGTGGAGGCTCGGTCGCCGGGTCGGCTCTGTGCGTGACGGCTGTTGAGATGATTAAAATAGTTTAATCTGGTGGAGTTTTACGTAAAGTGGCTCCCCCGGAGTCGGAGGAGCAAGGTTGACGGGTGATGCGGACTAAGGTTGGGGGGGGGGGGGGGGGGGGCAAAAGGGCGGGAGGATAAAAAAAAATTCACGGTTGTCATGGTACAGAGCAGACTCGGGTATGTCCCAGCCTCCGCCGACTTGGACCAGCTAGGCGCGCACCTCAGGCTCGAGGACAAGCACCGACGTCTATGTTCAGGCATTTGGCAGTTACCTCTTACGCGTTATATCATAGGCGTAGGGAGAGAGGCACTGCTCGGAAACATACTCATTATGAAAGGACTCAGTGGTATTCATGCAAACCTGTCGCCGCGGAGTCCAATTTGAGGAAAAGCGGTCGTCCTCGAGCCTAATATTATACCTTTCGTCTTTCTTCGTCGTCTTTTCTGCTTTTTTTATTCCTTTCATTTTTCTCTTCCTTTTTTTTTTCACTTCTTCTTTACTCTTTCGCCTTTTACCGTCACTTCTCTTCTTCTCTTCTCACTACCGTACACTCTTATACTGTTCATCTCGACTCCAACTCTCACGCGCAACATCTGCGACGAGACAAACTCTAACCTTGCACAGGTGACGGCGCTCGGATTTTTATACATCACAATGTGTTTTTATCGTGATATGAATATTAATAATTATAAAGAAAAGTTGTAATATTTTTAATAATAACATTAATAATGGTATACTGATAAAAATGATGTGATAGCGTATGTATATAATAATATGTAGTACTCAGTAACATTAATCATAGTAGTAGTAGTAGTAGTAGTAGCAGCAGTAATAGTAGTTATTACGATATAAATCAATATTCTTAGACAGTTTCCATTGAGTTGCATCGAACGCGCGTCAATGTAGCTATAATAATGCAGTTCGATCAAGTCGATGAAAAGTGTTTCGCGGCGCTTCTTTAGCCCCGCTCAGGCAACAGAAGACACGTGTATATTTAATGTATACTAGTATTGCAGTAGGCAGTATACGTGTGTGTCATGTACAAAATACTCAAATACGAAACAGGGGGTACGCAGTGCGCACTGTGCATACACGTACATTTCCAGCGTACAAACCCATTACGCGTGTTCAGCAGATACTGGCCCGCCAAACTCGTATAATTGGCACTACGCTCTCACCATAAGCATAAAACCGAGGGGGAAACGTGACACGCGATGGCCCCTCAGTTTCGATGAAATTTATAAACCTTATCTTCATCTTCGTCAATATTAAAATTCAATGAAACGAAACCGATCGCATTTTCGTCGAGACACCCGGACACTGTACCCCAACGATCCAACGACGACGCATCGAAGGAGGTGCTGGGAGCAAAGTAACTCCCCACACTTGATACGTGATCTCGTAATGATCGTAACTACGTACGCACGTACGCGGCGCGAAGACACGCGTATACCGCGGCGGAGGTACAGGAAAGGCCCCGGTTGTTGTTGGAGAAGTAACGGCAAGTATGCACGGTGGCAGTTACCCACGTTGGAGCGAGTTCAGATTTATATGCTTGGCGCGGGCGCGACGCCGTGACGTTGCTAAGGTCAACTCGAAGGAGGATGGGGTCACACGGCGAAGCTCAAAGTGGCACAGAGACGGTTCGGCGGATGGAGATATCCTTGATACGATCCAACTGGCCCAGTGGGCTGGGCCCTCTTGACCTCACCCGGATACCCAACCCCCCCTCGCGTGCTCGGCTCAGGCACAGGAGATGCCGCCACAAGAGGCAATTAACCTTCCGCGCTGCCCGGCTCCCCTTTGCGCGCATGCACCCTCCGGTGTAACCCCTAGCTGCTGTATACGTACTTCGCCACTCCCTTGATATCCCACTCTCCGGCACATCTGCATAATCACGCTTGATTCCCTATGCTAATTAGAATCTGCGGTTCGTTGCAAATACACCAATATACCCCCATCATCTCTGACGCGATCCAGCTTCTGTGATGCGAACGTACATCGCGTTAGTCCGCCCCGTTGTGCGTCTCGACTCGTACGCAGTGGGACGATTAAGCTAATGATAAATTGACGTTACCGAGTCGTTCCGCGCTTCGTCTTTGCGCTCAAAGTTTTGTTCGTTTTGTAGGTCTTTTCACTGCTGCAAAAGGTATTCAAAAGCATTCAAAGGCAGTCAAAGGCAGTCAATACAATATTCAATCTGGTACTGTATGTAAGCTTACATTACAAGTGTGGCTCGGAACTTGGCATTTTTTTTTTTTTTTTTCTGTCAATGGCGTAGGACGATTCCCATCACTAAATTGAGTTGTCGATCCTCCATCATCTTCGTATAAATTCACCATTGACGGCAAAAGTGATTCTAATAACGAATCGTTGGTAAATAGAAGCGTTCACCGAATAAACACCGTTCTACTTTTCCATTTCTGACGAATGGGATCAGCATTGAACTGTGGGGTATACAATAGAAAGAAAAAACGGAAAATTTACGCGGTGCCAGGCCGCGCACCCAAATAGTACTGCAGTTACGGTTCGTTACATAAGAATGCCGCGATACGGCAGCATTGAAAAGACCTTAAAAATCGTTGACGTAGGTGGGCAACGACGCGTTATCCAGTATTCTCTGCAACTCGCTCCAAAGTGGTACCTATTACACGGCGAAAAGCGATCTCGTTTCACGATATTATATCAGGCCCATTGTCCATTCACGAGTAAATTACTCGGAAACGAAGAGTGAACGTGAATTACTTATTATTGTTCTTTCGTTCGAACGGGACAATCTGCCTCGTCCCGTTCGGACAAAATCATCTATCCTGACGCTAATAATCTTCCGACGCATTATCGACTCCCTATAGTTACCGTTGCAAGTCTCGATATTCGCGCAACCAATGACATTCGGCGTAGCCTGTGGAAGGCAGCTACTACACGATAAGTAGGCGGTAAATCAATGGCGCATTTGAGTTCCATGCTCACCCCGTTAGAACCGGCGTGAATAACCAGCGTCGTAGAGCTTGCAAAGGCTGTCCGCACGTCCAGGAATGCCCGCGTGCATACCCGGCACCGAGACCGACACCGAGAGCGCTTCCTGGTGTTTCAGAATCTGTCGACGTCGCTGCCATGTGAAGGTCCACGCCGCGATGATGGCTATTTGAGCGACGAGGAATACCGTTCCGGCGACTATCGCTTCGCCTAGGTTGATGCAGATGCCGTTCACGGCCTCCGACTCGACGAAGATCGTGTCCTTCGTCGCCGTCGCGTTACCGGTCTTGCCGTCCCGCTCGAACCCGAACTTATCGGTTATCTGGATCGACTGCACCACCAGGAGGTCGTCTCGCGACTGGGATGCCGCACGTCGGCGCCGACGACCGAATGAGATCACGGAACGCAGATCACCCGTCGATTCTTCCTGGTCGCA
The DNA here is from genome assembly GCF_021901495.1 of Neodiprion virginianus. NCBI lineage: Eukaryota > Metazoa > Arthropoda > Insecta > Hymenoptera > Diprionidae > Neodiprion > Neodiprion virginianus. The sequence continues at coordinate 31,304,949 of NC_060879.1, read as the reverse complement.
CTGCACTGGCTCACAGCTCGGCATGCACGGGGTCACCAGGGCACGGAATTGTACCACTTCGGAACTCGGGAACTTGAAGGCGTCGAAGTGGGATAAAAGGATCTGAAACAAGATCGTTCCGATGTTGTTGGATGCGTGAAGATACAAAAGTACATGTTAACATAACCGGAAGGCTATCGAGCACGGGTTTGTTTGAGTGGCGGTAACTCATCCTGTCAGATTTCAGGACGATACATAAATTTCGACCGGTCCATCTCCCCTGAAATGTGATATTTACACGAACCCTCGAAAGTCAATCAATTCTGCAAATCACTCTGAAACCAATCTGCAGCGACACCCGTCACGTATTCATCGGTCGCTCCTACTTCTCGATAATCGTACCGGAAATTTGGCCTCTTCTTGTCAACTGCTGTGACGCAGCTCAGTTTCGAATGGGAATTAATTACGTGAGGGCATTTTGCGCGCAATCCGAACTCACCGGGGGGAGTTTAATAGGTTGGCGGGTGTAGCTTATATACATGTACAAGGTGTTTTCGAGTGAACAGCGGGGTACGTTGGCTTCCCTCCGTCCCTATTTCACCGATGTCGATAATTTCAGGTTACATAAAGCACGTACATGTGTACTTCGGTTTTTTTTTTTTTTTTTTGTTTACACAAATTATTTAAACCGTTAAAAAAATATCACGTAACAAACAGTAACGGTTACGTATGCTGTATTAATAACCTCCGTCATATGTCATACAGATTGCCAAATCGGAATATAAAGAAACCGAAATACCAAGATATTTAATCGAAAACGATGTTGTACCTTGCGTGACTACTTTTTGCGAATATGAAGTCCAACCTAATTAGATGAGCAAATAACGGAGATTTCGAATAATTTTAACCGTCGACTTGCGGTACTTTTTACACCTAGCAGCGATATTTGCCGCAAATATGAACCGCTTCGAAATGCAGCCGAGTGACAAAAGAAGTCTGTAAGCATCGTGAACAGGTTTTTAATCATAATTATTTTTGAAGACAGTTTTTATTTTAAATTTTTTTTTTTTATTTTTTTTTTTTTAGTTTTGCGAATATCAGATTTCTTGTAGTTCTAATCCGGGCGTGGATCGGGGAACACGGTCAATTTGCAAATGAGAACGAACAACTTGCAGGATCTTGTAAATTGCTACAACCTTCGCCGTAAACGATATTACTCACTTACGAAACTCGTTTTTCACAGTACTTTTCTCTCTCTCTCTCTCTCTCTCTCTCTCTCTATCTCTCTCTCTTACTCTCAGAGTTACCACAATACCTAGGTGGATTTGTAGACACGTCCGTTTTCATTATACGCCCCTAACTTTTGAACCTTTTAGCCGATTCTGTCCACTTCTAAACTCAGCCGAAATCCACGCAAGGCTGAGAAATGTTCCCAATTTAATTCAAACCGGTTGTAAAATGGGAGCTCTACGGTAAACGTGACACACATACCAGGCGAAACTTTTATCGAATTCCTACCGGTGTAGTAATATTGCAAGGCAAAGTATATTGCAAGCTTTGCTCAAAAAATAAGAACGCGAGAAGTCCATGTTAAAATTATTTTTCATGATTTAATCACGAGTTAATTGTCATTCGATCAGGCAGATGAAAGTAGAACCGAAAAACTTGACTGGAAAGAATCGTGAAAAAACGTGCATCGTATATGTGGTTTCAGAGGTTCAACTAACCATGGAAATACTCTCGCACCCGGTAAAAACAACCGCGTTTTAAATTTGCAAAATGTCCGACGAGCTATCAACGAAATTCCCTCTGTGTTGCGTGTAACTCATATTACTTTCTAATAAAGCAATATTGTGGCGTTCTTTGTGGTAAATGACGTGGAACGGCGCTGCTAACGAGACGCTACACCCTGGCCGCTTCTGGTCGACTTTCATTGGCTGTTCCGCGGACGGCAGAGATTATGTATACCATTTCTTTTCACCTTTTTCATTTCATTCTCATTTGCCTTCACTTATTTCGTTCTATTGCTTTCGCTCACGGCGTTCGCGTACGCTTGCGGCGAACCGAGCCACATTATCTTTCAAAATGACCAGATCTACAACACCATCTATTAAACCAGTCCCATTGCAACCGGTAGCGTAGGTACTTCTACCATTTATTAGGCTTCTTCAACGAATGCTATCTAAATCTTTCTGGAACGTAAAATCCCCCCACCCCATTTCCTGAATGTTATATTCTCTGCGTTCGTAAGAGCTGCACTCACTCGTCTTCATCGTAATTAAATCTAGATGAAGTTGAGAGTAAATGTCTGGAAAAAAAAACTCCAAAACCTGCTTTCTATACGTTCAGATGGCGAGAAATTTTTCCCGCATAACTTGCCAACGTAATTTACCTTCCACGCAATCTCTCCAGACTCGTAAATTTGTTAGAACAATACGTAACCGCACGGTAATTTCGGTTTTTCTCTTCAACCAGCGCATTCCATCCACGTACCTACACGACGATGCATTACATCTCCCGGTGCTTCTATTCTAGCTAGACCAATTTGCAACTAAAATTTTTTTTCGGTCTGCTGGAACTCGAATAAGGTCGAAGAACGGTGAAACCGTTGAATCGGAATTAGCATTTTCTGAACATTTGATGCACCTTATAATATACGCGAACGATTTTTCTCCATAAAGTTACATTTTGTAGTTTCCAAGGTTTCTCATCTTTCCCACAGACCTTGAACTGAGTCCTAAATATGAGACCTGAGGGTTCCGATGAAAAACAGTAATTCTCACAAGCGAATAATGTCTTTGCTGCGCTTACCTTGCCAGTGGTGGGTAACTTATAGAGTGGACCCATAATCAGGTGATCGGTAGGACATCCGCGTGCGTCGATAAGTTCGATCTCGCTGGAGTCGACGCCATCCATCGCCACCAATTCGCGGACGAAGATCTCGTACGGGCTGTTGGGATTCAGTATCTGGAACTTGAGGGCCAGGGGGTCTCCAACCTCGGCAGAGCGCACGACGTCGTTTCCACTGCGATCGGTAATCTTCATCGCCACATTAGGCGAGTCGACGATCACCTCTTCCGATAAGGCGGGAGTGATCTCCCCGTGAACGCCGAGGTCAACCTCATTGGACACCGTCTTGTTGGTCAGGTCGTAGAGACAGGTTATGGCTAGACCAAGATCGGAACTCGTCACTATAGTGTCGTGGTGCTGGATGACAATGTCGTTCATGTATCTGCCGAGACCCTGTTGACGGATGTTGCATTCAAGGTCGTCGTAGGCCATGCGCAGCTCGAACTCGAGATCGGACTTCACATCTTCGACGCAAGAATTCGGGGAGCCTTTGGCGTAGATTTTACCGTTGAAAAGCTTGCTAGTCTGGATGTGGGCGACCATTTGACCGGCCTGGCAGTCTATCGTTACGTTGTAACAGGAGCTCAGCTCGTAGCTTGATCCTTCGGGTACGTCTAGATAAGGTTCCTATGCAACAAAACAAGCGTATTCGAAGACTGCAGTCGTAACTACAAAAGTTACAAGATCGCTTAGAAGAATTTCACAAATTTGGCCGTAGTATGAATATCAAATCAAATCAAATCACAATCCGCAATCCCACACCTACAAAGTTCATGAAATCCTTTCACTGGATTCCGTGAAGGGATAGATTCGTAGTAGGAATTTCTCTTCTTTCCAGAATTACGTTCTACCTTGACGTTTTCAAATGGCGTCTTTTGATCATAACATAGCGAGACCCCGACCCGCGGATTGATACTACATCCAGTATACTGTACGAGAGTGTATACCAAGGTGGGATAGCATAACGAATGAGATGCCGTCAAGTGTTAATCGAAGTCTTACCTGAATGTCGGTGAGGGTCGCGCGAGAGTGATGACTGAGGCGGCAAACCATGTCACCGGTGTCGCCGTAATCGTAGGTGTGACAACGGAAAGGCGAATTGAGGCAAAGTTCACGACACTCGTCGGCCGATCCAACATCCTGGTAAACTGAATCTACCGTTTTCAGAATTCGACCGGTCAACTTTTTGAATTCGCAGAGCTTCATTGGCTCTTCGACGCAATGGTTCTCCAAATAGTCGAAGCCGTTTGCTGTTTGGAAGGCGCCGGAACCAGCAACAGTCAACCGATCCATATCGGATAGCTCACAAGTCTTGGTGGAGTTCTCGTAGTTGGCGGACCTGCAACAATGAACCAAATTTCGAAATTATACGTCAGTTTTCGTTAATACGAGTCACTTGATTGTCTGTTGTTCTTTTTTTTTCTTTTTCTTCACATACTGTCACGTCCTTAGAATTTTTTTAATTGATTGGCAAACGAAGTATGAAAAAGGAGCAACGGTGACGAACTACGATCATTGTAGACGCTGTTCATTCGGCGATTTTGTAAGTCAAGTATAGATTTTCATTAGCGTATCGTGATGTTGAAATCTATAGAACTATTCATGTCGAGTTAACTCTGTTGTTTATAGACACAAAAAACATGGTTAGGTTAGGTATCTGTGTGTTATGTTAGAAGGCAATTAACCTAATGCTTTGTAAACGCAATCATCTCTGCGAACGTTAGTTACAGTCTGGTTGAAGCCTGCGTTACAGGTTCTTTGGTTAGTTCCTTCCATTGTCCATCTCGTTCAAAGCGTGAGTTTCGACTCCACCCTTTCCATTGAAAGTGGTGGTTTACTTCACGCGGTTTCAAGGCGGCCCGCGACCGCATAACAGGAGAGCGAAAAATATATACATATATATGCTCAGTCATCCATAGACCTCACCATCTTACGCGTGATTAATCATGTTTCTAATTTTATGCGGTGCGAGTTCTTATGCTCCTTTCCCCACTACGCCGCCCTCTTCCCATCCCCATAAAAGTTCTGGTCGTTGCTAAGCCCAATTCTGATCGCCTTTGGAGAATAATTGAATTTGTTACCGCATAACGTGAGGTACTGACTGTACCGCTAATCCTATTCAAACCGTGACTCTTTTTCCCTGTATTCTTATGTAACCCGATTCCAACAACAAAAATTAATAAATTGTCTGAGTGATAATTCTGAATCATATACTCTAAACCGCCTATCACGCACATAACTTTTTACGACGGTTAAATAGAGGGAGAAATGCAAGGTTTCCGCTCTGCATATGCCAGAGGCAGGTATCATTTTCAGCGCTGCGGAAAACGAAGTGAAAAAAAAAATAAACTGCGGCAAAGTATTTCAAGTAATACCATTTTGTTTTTAGTAGCCTGCATTGTGTTACGATTGTAGGGCACGGATTTATACTGCATCTGTAGTTGATGTTGACCGTTATTTCACCCTTTAAACAATCTCGCAATAATAATTTCTCTCCTCCATGTAAGTGCACGAACTTGTATCAGTATCGTTGTTAACGAAGAAAATCTTTCCGCCTATATCTCGAGCTTCTTCGTCGTTGAGCGATGGAAATTTATTCTATCAAGCTTTATCGATTTTGGATTATATTCCTTGTATTACTTTTAATACCTGAATAATATTCATGGGCGTTCTTCGCTATGATTTCAATATTAAGATATTCTTGTCGGTGAAATTTAAGAATCACACGACTTCCGTTAATGTTGTCTTAAATTTCAAGTCCCTCCACCGAAATACATACACACAGGCACGTTCTCTCGTCAACTTTTACTTCCACACCCATTATCGAAATTCCGTCTGATCCGGCGCTTTAAAGAGGAATTTTCAAAGCCACGCTCCGCTCGCGCGAACTTAATGAAATCTCCAAAGTGGTGTACCCAACCACTACACTTGCCTCCAAGTGTCTATAGGCTCGTTATCCGGCCTTTCCGACAACACGCCAAAATGAAGTAGAGCCTGCAACTGGCACGACTCGATTTTTCCCTGAATCACGTCAGAGTTACTTGAACCTTGCAAACGGTCCTAATTTTCATTTGTAAGGACTTGTGAAAATCACCGAAATGAATACCTTCATACAGTTTCACCTGACTCAGCTGGAATTTCTTTCCATCTTAATCACACTTTGGCTGATTGTAATTTCCTTTCAATTACACGCTATTACGAGTCTGATTATTGAAATTCTCGTACACGTGTGCCTGCGATGTTTGCTCCCAGCGCGTGTCACTTTGAAACCTTTCAATAAGAATGACACATTGGAGCGGTGAATCCGTCTCCATCATCCGTTACCCAGAGTCAATGAAGCGTGGGATTTGGCACTAGAGCCGTTTCGAATTAGCCACCTTATCGGTTACTGGACCAAAGATGATGGACGACTACGGTTCCCCGGCACTTTTCCTTCGTATAAGTTTCCTCTGTTTCTGGTGATGAGTCTGTATTCGTTTATTTCGTCGTGGTCTCTAGCGGTATAGCCAAAGTCCTAGTTTCCTCCGAAATTCAAGATTCTTGTCTTACTTTTCAGTCAGATAATCGGATCGTTGACAATTCTACGTTCAAGTACTTCTCGGCTCTTAATGCATTTTGATTCCCTTCTCTAATAGGACGAAAGATACTCACCCGTGGCAAACTTGGAATAATCCCGAGGGAAATTTTAACCTTCCTGGGCAGATGTTGAACGTAAAGTTAACTTTGTCCGGGCAATACCACCTCCAGACGGTCTGCTTTTCTTTTTATCTACCTCTCTGTCCACCTTTCTCTCTCTCTCTCTCTCTCTCTCGCTCTCTCGTATTTCTCAAGCTATTTCCAACAAACGACGAGACAAAAAAGTGCCCGCGGATCAGCGAGGCAGTGGGAAAGAATTACAAGTGGCACCGCAGCACGATCGCGTCTCGAATGAATCTCAATTATTTCACTGCTCCCAGAGTACGTTTATACCTATACGCTACTCTGACGCGTCTGATCTACTGCTACATGCAAGAACTAAGACGCCATTCTCCGTAGCTCAGTGTAAACTTCCGTCTGCGTCTACACGGGCTGTTCAGATATCGTTTCAACGCGACTCGGAATTGACCGAAAATATTTTACTACATTAATATCAGGCAGAAAGCTTAAAAACTCTGTAATGGTGCAAATTCTTGACCACCCTTTTTTATAGAGCAGCAAGTAAAATGCTGATGAATACGCTAATGTAGTTTTCAATTTCGCAGACCTGTGTATCATTACGGTACTCCACGGCACGAGTGTAATTATCCCCTTGGCAAATAAGTAGGAGTTGGATCTATACAAAAAAAATGGAGCTTACAGTACACAAGACTCCGAAGGTAAACACGAGGTGTATAATTCGTGAGTAATCGCCAGAGGAGAAAATGCGATGGTCATTGGCCTAGCTAGACGGATTACTGATCACCGTGCTGATACGTTTTTATTGAATTTTTTTTATTTCACTCAAGTTATCTTTACCGTTTCAATTGTCTCATCAATGTCTATTATTATGGCTTTGAAATTTCACCGGTTTTTGATTAGTCCTTCAAGTCCCAGATAATTAACAATCTTATAATTACGCCCATCTGGCGCCTTTCATTCATTTTAACGTATTTTATTTGAAGTCGGAGACCGCGTATCTGGAAATTACGAGTGCAAATTATACGGTCGAGATCGATGATCTGACTAATTTGAATAACAAGAAATAATAATTAAACAAATGTGACGAAGGAAGCTACGATCGCGAAATAAATCGTCCCCCTTGTACTCTACCATACTCGTTCTCCGTCTGCCGCTGGGGCACTGTGAAGCACTCCAAAAACATGTTTGCAGTAGGATATAATGTAAGAAACGTAGCGTACATTACGGAACCTGTTATAAACTCGGGTAATGAGCCTCAATTAGCGGACCGTAACAGCGTGCCATTACAGTAAATATCGCCTCCGTAGCAAAAAATGTTTGATAGTTATAAATATCTGCGGCAGAAATTGGCGCGATTTGAGAATAAGAAAAAGTACAGAAAGAAAGGGGATACAGATATGTTTAAGGAGAATATTCCTCTCAGAGTGACCTTAATTAACTATTAACTTGGCTACCGAAAACTATGGAAGTTTGGAAGAAAAGCTGTTATCTCGAGTTACGAAGTCAATTAAAGTTTGAAATTAATATTTTCTGAGCTTATTCGGCGTTGACTAAAACAACTCCTCCCTCTGGATTTAAACGTTAGTCAAATCTCTCCGCTTCAATCTTATTCGGTACAGCTCAACTCACGGCCTAACCTAATCTTGATGCTTGAACTGGCCAGACTCGGTTTATTGTTAGACGAAATTAAAAGCGACGGAGATATACGTATCTTATTGCACGAATGAGATGTCACGGAGATCAACTTACTTGTAGAAAAAAATACAATTCCACAGAATTGTGGTTATGGGAATTTTGGACTGTGCCAGCCTTCTGCACGAGACTAATTTCAACTTTCTAGTTTAAAATATTAGCAATGAGACAGCTTATCTTTCCATCAAATGAAATTGAAATCGTTTAGTTTGTACACGAGCTTGTATATTCTATCTTTGATCACGAGCATTACGGCAGTCTCGACCAGTTCCTTATCGATCTTACAGTCAACATAAAACCAAATCCTCAAGCCCCATAAACATCAGGCTCGTGAACTTGGAAAAAATTTGTGGAACAGGGTGTGTAAGATCGCATTACATGAAATTGGTTGTAAGGAAGACTGGAAAAGTTGATATTGTGCCTCTATTCGGTCCAAAAAATCCTATTGACGCTTCCACAAGCGATCAAGAACGAAGATCTTTAAGATCTCGACTCGTCCACACTAAAAATGTGTTCAATTTCGAGTGTCCGAGAGTTTATCTTTTGACTGTATACGAACGTAATTGAGCATATAAAACTCAATGCAAAGGAACTCGGTCTAGTGTGGTTTCGTGTTCGCATTCTAGCTTTAGCGTTTCTTGGAAAACATTATTTTAGTCAAATAGTAAAATAGAAGTAAACCCGTGACTAGGAAAAACGCAACAAAGAATCAACAGTAACGGTCCAATATAAGCCCCAGGGGTAAATCCGCCTCCTATTTCTCTAGCAATTTCGCATCGCTTTCTTTTCGTTCAGACCTTCACCTCTTAGCGTGCATCGTCTCTAACCCGTGGATTCCATATTTTATCCGCACGGCTGGTACTCGCATTACACATCGTGAGAGCCGGCGACTCTTCCCTGCAGTTTTCATGGTTTTGGTACAGTGCCCCTTTCCTCTCAGCGTCATAATTTATGTATTATATACTCGCATGTACCCGGTACCCATACACAGATACGTATGCTCTATCCAATCCCGTGATGAATTGCGCGCTCAGCTGCAGCTCCGACTGGGCGAGACGCCCGCCGAGTTCAAGTCTAAGCCGCAGACACTTTCCAGTCTACCATCCGCAGCCAGCAGGACTCGTAGGAGCCAGTCGACAGCCGCCAGAGCCAGAAGCCGCCCTCCATACCCTCGATAAATGGCTACAATTACGTACATCTGCCGATATATAACCGCGCGTGTCGACGTACAGCAACTGTGGTGGAAGAGAGCGGTCTCTCAACTTCCAATGTCCAGCACTACGTCACTCAGTGGTCTGCGGCGCTATTCACAGTTTTGGTAATTGTCCCGAGAGACACGAGCCAGAGAGATGTGGTGGTAAGCGACTTCTGGACGTTGCGACGAGCGAGGTGTGGAACCGTGAAGAAAGTACTCGGGATCCGGAGACTAAACGCTCCTATCAATTCCACGTGTATCGTTCTTCTTCGTCGCCGCATCTATTTCACTTAAAGATGGCTCTTTACCAAGCCTGGTTCAACCTTTAGCATGCAATTTTCCCGAAGAGACGAAAATCGGTTTCCATTCACGAAGGATGGAACAATGGGTCTCACTTGCGCGAAAACAAAAGATAATTCGACGATGCCGCCATGCCGCCTCGAGTACGTCACAGCGCTTCATGAGTCCTTAAAGTTTGACGAGGAGCACTTTTCTCCATCAATCTCCGGGGCTGATACTGTGCTCGAGAATTCGTATAATCTTTGAACACTCCATGGTCCGGGAAACGCCTCGCTGTTTCCGCTCCCGGGATCGTATATCCTTATTTCGTTCATCTCGTCTGACTGCTCACGGTTCGCCGATTGAACGTCATGGCTGAGTTAGTTAGAGGGGAGAGGACAAAAACGGGAGAAAGTACCGCGAAGGGTGGACCCTATTCCAGGCAGGGAGGTCTCCTGCTCCGATTGAAGCTCATGCCGTCCGCTTTTATCATACCAACGGACGCTGTAACGATCGGGGCATTTAGCGTTCTATAACTGTCTCGCGAATTGGACCATGTGGGTAGCTCGAATGGGCTAGATCAGCACTCGTGATTAGACTGATCGAATCCCATTTTGCAGGGAAATAATGCGAAAACATTTTCACTTCTACGGCGTTGCAATCAATCACTTACGTACCGGCATTCATGCAACTGCCCCACATACGTACACCGATAGCCAAGTACGATGATCATTTAATCTCGCGTGCCTTCTAATTTAATTAGTGCAGAGCATCAGGCTAATTAATTATATCTGTCGCGAATGGCTATAGTCGATACGGCCGGTGATTGCGAAGTAATTGACTATCGATCAATTTGCATAAATGCGAAGGATAAATAAACCGATCAAACCGGACCGAGAAAGATACAAAGAAAACGTGAAAACAAAGCAACAAATCGGCTATAAAAATTTGAACGTAGAAACAGCTATCCTTCCAAGGGTGGACTGCGCTCAAGAAAATTGTCATATTTTTAGGATAGGTGTATATATATTTTTTTTTTTTATCACTAATTTAGGATATTCTCGAATTTCCTTACAAACTTATCATTTTTTTTTTTTTTTTACAGTAATTTAGAGATATCTGATACAACTGTCAAACATAAGCACCAATATCTACCAACGCCTTGCTTTATTATTTATAATTTCAATTTATTTATCATCCAGCCAATTGTGAAATGGTGTTTTAAAAATCAACATTATTACAACTTTATCAGCATGTTCCTGTGTATTTTTGTGTTACTGTATTATTGTATTAATTATTTATTTATGTTTCTTTCTTTGGGTAATACATTTAGAGATGTTTTGTGTTGCACGTGCAGTAAAGCTTAACATAGATCTTTATTTGCATGCTTATCGTGTTTTTGTGTTCCTCATTATTCTCATTGCTTTTCACTTTGTGATTCATTTCTTAGCACTTTCTTCGGGCTAGTCTTATCTCTAGATTTCCCTGTGTAAGCAACATTATTTGAGGATATTTTAATCATTTCAAAGCTTCGGATAAACAATACAGTATGAGTCTGACTGCAAACGCTTTTAGTTTGATTACACCGCCCAACTATGAAAGACGAAGTTTTAACGGACAACATTTGGTGATACCAGACAACGGCTGTGATAAAATTGCGCGATAACAAAAAAATTCGTTCGAGCGAGGTACCAGTCCCTCAAAAATCCCCCCATTTTATGCCCTTCCATGAGCTAATATGCCGCGGCGAGCCATTATGTGCTCGGAATTCGAAAACTCCCTGCGCTCCCGTCCCACTGCCGTCTTTGCACAGAAAAAAAAAGAGGAAAGGAAAAACGTCCCTGAATCTCCAACGCGTCGAGATCAAGCGAGACTTTCCTGCGATGCGAAGCCGACTAGAAATGGAACTGCCTCTCGGTAGGAGTCGCTGCTCTCAGTTTGTCACGATAACCCGTAATAACCTGCTGAATAACCCGGAATATGACCCACAATATAAGCTAAGAGTCAACCGGTGGCGGTACGCTTCCTAATATGCGGCCTACCCACGCGCATCGTTGTAATACGGATACGTATTTACGTCCGAATGCGTGCGAGTAATGGTGCTTACGTATTTACGAATATTGTACCACCGCCTGACACAAGTAGCTCGGAGAGTCTGGAGAACTGGACACATTGCGGTAACGACTCGCCTCGTCCAACTCTCTTCGAAAGAACCAAATCAAATCGCCTATGCTCGGGCTTAACATGCGTTCCTTGTACTTTGAGCGAGCTCTGCAGGGACTCCTTTGGTCCTTGCGAAGGAATTATGTAAATGGAATCGGAGAAAACGGTACGGCTATCACGCACGGTAGCGCGGTACCCGTACCCGATCATGCGAACGCGTGGCGGTCTCGGGAGCACGGGATCTACACGTGTGGGTAGCCTACGCGCACCCAGAAATGCACTGTAGCAGGGTGAGCAGCCAAAGAGGGGAAAACGACGTCGCTTATCTCCTGCTTTACCTGCGATTCCCTCCTTCAGATTTACTCAGGAATCTCCAAGAACCCTGAGGTAAATACGAAATGGCAATTCAACTGACGCACGCAGGAACAAAAAGGTCCTGGCTAATCGGTGATCATGCCGACGACGGAGTTTCAAGTTCATCGTCCGTGTTCTCGTGTTCCTCGGCTCGTCTAGGGAGACGGTTTCAATCGATATGACCATTACGGTGAAAAAGTAGCAGCGTGGGGGCGTTTCATACCGAAGTATACCGGTATAAATTCCGCGAACGCATGACGCTGACTCCTGAAGAAGCTTCATATCACCGCGCATCTTTATAGTTTCAGATTGAAGAGACAGGACATAGAGCGTCGTCCGGGTACATACTTGATGTCGCGTACGTCCTGTGTGCATTGAAATTTTCAACGTCCGAGAGGTTTCCCTTGTCCGAAAGCGACGAATAATACATTCTTGCAAACCAAACAACGCGCGACGTTCAATGTTGCAGGCGGAGTCGCTGCCACTCGAAGAACGCGAGATGAGTCCCTGCGATTACGTTCAGGCATAATCCGTCGCTATAAGGACGAACCGACCGTGCGGGGCCTCGGTACGGACAAAGTACGGCTAAGTACAGCTGCGTTACAGCAGACGAGAGGCACTGCAGGGTACGATCGGTGTACGTGGCCCGTTCGGAGTTAACCCGCCCGTTGCACGCCGACTAATGCTCGTTATCTGGACGTGCCGGCTATCTAATGGTCCTGGGTAATGGCTAACCAACGATATATTGTCCGTCCTCGGAAAGCGCTAACTTGGTCCCCAATCTCCGCATTATTCCCAAGTTATTTGAGCCGGCGCGGCGATTCTCGCTGACCGGTGTCCGACTCCTTGCAGGACTCGCCGGTGACGCCGGGTTGGCTTTTCTTTGACGGCGGTGCTGCAGCGCGGAAACGCCGCGGACACAATACCTGGATATAAACATGCGGTAGCAAGGATCTGACGGGCTGCGGGAGGACCTGTCTCGCCGTCTGAGCACACGGTAATCTTCCTTCCTCGGTGTGTGGCTGCGGTTGGTGACATTCTGCGTAACGCAATGCCACGACACATCCGTTATCGCGGCGCATGTATACACGCGCTCGTAACTCACTCCATCGTCTTGTAAAGTTTCGCTACCGCCGTTAGTGCTCCTGCATATATATATGTATACATACGTACGGGGGGATCCTCCATTATAATAGGAGCGAATTTATCACCCGACCGGCACCACCCGGCCTTTACTCGGTGGTGCGGTCGCACCGTGTATCTATAATCCTCGAGACGACGATACCCACATCGCAATCTGGATACCACTCCCGGTGTCATTTATAGTTACGGCTAGTTACGCTCGCTCTGTCTACGGATCTAACGTACGCCATGCCCATATCCATCGCTTTAACGAACTTACCCGTAACTTATAGCTCCCCGCGTTTCACTCTATGCACCATCGACAATCAAATACTTACGTATCTTTCAACGCGAGGCGTGTTTCCCGCCGAACAAGGAATGCTCAACTTCGTTTCGCCGCTCTGCGCCGTGCAAGGCCAATTTGCAAAATGGTAGGTACCTACCTATTAACGATAAGGTAGACCGAATGCGAGACAAAAGGTTCTCTTCGCCAGTCTCTTTTAAATCGAGAAAAACAAAGACCTATCAATTACCCACCTCTGAAATGATAAGTAATTTAGTGTACGTCCTGCGCCCGTCTATACATATCAAAGATAATAACTAATAATTGGATACGCCGGGGATATTATGTTGTATATCACTATATTCGCTGTATGGCCGCGACTGACAACTCTTTCTCACTCCGCCCGGGAGCACCGCGGCGTGCAGGATCTTCGATCGAGAAACAAACACAGACGCGAGAACGTCGAGAGATGAAAAGAGTGCGGGGACATAATTACCCGGTCACGCCATCGCGCGTCTCCACGAGTCCCTATATCACTATATTGACAGCAAAATATCGTACCGAATAAACTTTCCTCTAAAATTAACGCGCTGCTTAAGTGGCTACTCTGTATCTAATTACCGATTCGCGGTATAATTATATCCGCAGCTGAAAATACAACGTGTATTATATTAATAACGAGCATCCCAGTACTCTCCGGAGATTTTACGTCTGGTACAAATTTATCGATACACGTATGATACACAGGCGTTGCCTTCCTAAGTGCACCCCTCTTCCTTCTACTGGCAAAATTCCCAGAGGAGATCGCGCCGTTCAAGAGCCGTTTATATACGGCGAAGAATTCGAAACGCCATCTCGTCGGAACCACCTATACGTGTGCGCACGTATAATTTCCGGCGAACAGCGTACTGGTCAATTGTTAATGCAACCTTTTTACAAGTTCTAAAAAATTCAAGCAGCGTTAAGTCCGTTCATTACATTCTTTGAAGTCTGCTATACATGCTGTACACATCCACCCACACAGGTTGCAAAATTATTCGCGGCCGTAGGGGTGAAGCTCCGTTCCCCGACGATTGGCCGACCTATTCATTTGTTACGTCTACCGCCGCAAAATCCTCCTGCGAATAACACGATCTGTTCAATTCTCTGAAGAGGTCTCGCGAATCGTCTAATGTCCGAATAGTCTGGAGGTGAAGAGAAAGAAAATGAAATAGAAAAAAAAAAAAAAAAACCTTTGAATAAGAAAAATATATCGAATTAATTTAAACAGAATTGGAAGAGGAGGACGGACTATAACAAAGACCGATAAAAACACCGCTTGGATCGATCCATTAACCGATACCAATCTATTGTCTACGAGGTACTATTTCACGGTACTCCAGCCGATCATTCGCTGGCTTTTCTTGCACGTGAGAGCTTACTGTACAATACCGCCGCGTACCTAAAGCGTTCTCGCGGTTCGC
Source organism: Neodiprion virginianus (assembly GCF_021901495.1). Lineage (NCBI taxonomy): Eukaryota > Metazoa > Arthropoda > Insecta > Hymenoptera > Diprionidae > Neodiprion > Neodiprion virginianus. The sequence goes on along the minus strand of NC_060879.1, from coordinate 31,289,912 downwards.
AATATCTCGGACAAGAAGAATTTTGCCCTCGGTCTCTTGGCCCAGATGATATCATTGTAGCGACTCCCAGCTATCATTACCCACTTTTATTACGGTACTTATGTACAAGATTGGACCAGCCGTAGGTGCTTTCACGCAACTTCGAGCGTTCCGAAAGCTTGATCTCTCTCAAACGTTTTCTAACCTTCGCGCGTGTGATTGCGAGTGTACCGTGTATACGGTGAAACGAGTTTTGGTACAGTCCTGAATGTGATTTTTATTCTCATATGTTTGTATTTTCCCATCATTTCGTCTAAATAAAATTCAAAATCAGTAATTTTTTATATCTTCGTTTTTCTAACTCGAGTAGTGCGTTGATATTCCTATTCGAGATTCTTAGACTTACAGTGACGCAAACTGTTTTCCCCAAGTTCACAAATACCTTATTTTTCAATACAGTTTTCTCGTCACTTGAGACGTAACGAACATGAAGAGCAAAATGTTGAACAATATTTAAAACTAATTTTTTATGTCAGCCGCACACACTGAGACAATAATCGTGAAAAATCCAAATACCAAAGTGTAATCGGCACAATTCGCAAGTCACAAACGGTAAAAATCGCCCGCCAAATCATCACAGGTCTACTTCGCTTGCAGAGATATCTCATGAAATTTTCGACATCTAGGAGTTCTTCCCGCGTTGTATAGGTCCAGGTTTAGTGCTTTGACGCGCCGTTTCATACATCCCTCGACTGCAGACCGATGGTAAATCATCGTTTAGCGGTATGAAATAAATACGGGAAATGGCGTGGGGCAAACACCGTAAGACACGCATCCCGTCCTAGTGTCAGAAATTTGTTTGCTTTATCGATCAGACGAAATTAGCCCGGGGGTCTTAACCAGTGTGACACACGACTGGTGCACGGGTCGTGTCGCCCCAGGTGTTTCCATTTTCTACCGGGTATAACGAGCACTCAAGTGGCGAGGTGTCGGGAATTAATATCCTCGGGTGTGTTACGTCACTGGCATCGCCGATATGGATCCGCGGTCGACACCCCCCCCCCCCCTTCCTCCCCCAACCCACCCTTGCCTTGATCCATATAATTTCTGGTCCTCTGCGTAACTTATACCGCGGTCATCTCGACGGCGGGAATCAAGACGTGGAAGTGAAATTCCCCCCCAGGGTATATCCTAAAAGCTCGAAAAGGCTTCGCACTCGGGTGAGAACCGAGCCACCGTGACCCAGGGCGGAGTTTTCCAACTCGTTTGGAGCTCAGCAATGGGCGACTAGCGCAGCCACCCTGTGCCAAGTGAGCTTGCGGCCGGCGTTAGCTGTTGTTGATATCATAATGCGCGGTGCCGGCGCCGCAATACTCCTCCGCCCAGCAAAACCGCAGTTGTTTTGCCATTTTTACACCAAACGGAGATCGCCTCATCCTCCCAGCTTCTCTTCGCTGTACCTACGTTGCAGAGATATCCCAGAAGACCGGCCGAGCGTCGAACCCGGCAGCAGCTCGTGCACCTCGGCATTCGTCGGATTGTTACACACCTCCGTCTATACTATTCGAATCCCTCGGCAGCAGCTTCCTTTGCGCCTCCACCTGCCGCCGCTCTCTACCCGGTATTCGCAATAAATCAGTCATGTCATGCCTACACCGTTTCGGGCTTGAGGTGATCATATCAGCCTCGGTATCATTCGAACTTGCAAAGCCGCGCGTAATCAGAATGTTTGTAACACGGTGGGAGGATTTTTCCAAGGATTTGTCGAACCTTCGTACTCAATGCCTTGGAAAAATTGCTAACTAAAACATAATATAAGGAACGTTCAAGTGTATCGTTTTGAATATTTGGCAGATCGAATTCACTGGTATGTAAATTATCATATCTCGTAGAATATCAACCACCGAGTTCCAAAGGTCGCCAATAAACGTCTGGAGTCGTATCATAAGACAATCGTTTTTCGGTTGGAAGCTTTCGGTCACGCTTATCAAACAGATTCAATTAGACTTCGGGTACCATAAGATAATTTTACAGTACCGTGGCTTTCAGGTCACAAGGTACAATGCTTCCGTTTGTACATTTAATAATGTATCAGGGATTAAACGCTTCTACCAACATCTGGAACGAACGACGAGGGTTCCGATTTTCAACATCAACAAACTCGGTTATCATTTTCTAACTTACGTACCTAATGACGAATTACACACGGTTACGGATACGCGTATGGCTTAAACCAGAACCGTGTTCGCTTTGGCGGACACTGTGTCTCGATACGCGGTAATGATAATAGATAACAATGCCATCGTCACCTCTCACGCGCTACCGAGCTACGCTCGTCCGATGGCAAAGGCCTCGGTACAAGGTGTGCACAACCCCGTCTCTATACAGCGAATAATTTATCTCAAGAGTCTGAAGCGGTGCGAGTGCAAAAACTGTCCATTGTATGAATTTACAGAAAGCAGCAAATATGTATATAGTATTGCTGTCTTGCGCAGTCTTAATTGTGGCGCTGTGCTAACCATGGAATCCGCTCGTTCCACCTTACGCTCAAATTGAAAATTTAATCGACTACTCAGTTTGTATGGAGCGGTTTTTGAGAAATCCGAGCGAGTTTTTTCTCGTTCCGCGGACTCTCTCTACGGTCGAAGCCGGATGCTGCGGCACTCTTCTTTCGGATCCGCGGACTCTTCTTCGGCAAGAATCGTCCCTGCGCTGCGCAGTGATGGGCTTGTTCATCCGCAAGGCCGGATGCGGCTACTTTATTAGGTATGCATCTGGTGCGCGATATATAGAAGAAGATGGCGCGGGGTGGTTGTACGCTGCGGATATACCTGGAATCGGATCGTGATCCGTTCGGCATTATCGACAGTCGAGCGCCAGCAGCGAAGGAGAGTAAACCCGATTGCATCTCGGCGGTGATAAATCGGTTCGATCGACCGATGCCTGTCTCTATACTTCTCGGCTCCTCTCCCTCTTTCTCTCTTCTTCCTCCGTCGCTGTCTTTTTATCGCTCTCCGAGTGCCGCCCTTTCCCTTTCCCTCCCTGCCTCCGATTGTTCTTTTTATATTTTCCCTCTTTACCAATGTCACGTACGGCGACCCTCCCGCACGGTTCGCTACAAATTTCGTTTGCCGGCGCTCTACTGTCGCCCTACGAAATTGATTGCTGGCCGGGGCAACGCCTTCGACGAAAGTGAATATTTATGTCTTACGAGCGACGAGTTAGTTCCCCTCAAACGATCAGCGAGACCCGGAGGAGGACACGCCTAGCGCTCTGCCCAGGCCTGCCGATCCGAGTCAATTGCTTTTCATATACCGAGGAAAAAGTATACGCCTGCCCCATCCCTGTAACCTATTCTTACGGAATCTCTGTCGCGAGAGAATTAATCCTCGAAATCGATGATATTTCTGCACCGTTCAGCAGGGCTGCGGTTCCATCGGGGACGGAGCGAAAAAACTGTCAAAGTATCGGCAAAAACCGTTTTATACTCTACGTCTGTATAAACGAGGATAGCCCGTTGAGTCGTATAACGGATGATCATCCTTCTGACTCCGGAAATAATTTCGGTGATATACGATTGTGGGAAAACGGACGATTATTCGGTTCGTCAAGTTTGACGAATAAAATGGAAAACTCTTCGACACCGAGCGAATTTTTTCAATTATGGTAATCGTGAGATCGACGTAGAAACCAATGTCTTATAACCGAGTGGATCGTCGGTCAGTTTTCGTCTACAATTAAGTATCTCTTAAACTCTAGTCTATACACATGCGGTAAACATAGCCTGCGAATAAGTCCCTCGAGGAATGTAAACACTCAACCTTAACGCAGAGCGCACCGGTACATATTTACAACGTCAGATGGTAATATTTTGTTTCAAATCAGTCAGTATCGTTCCAACTTCGGTTGTGCCAAGGTGTAATTTACGATCGTTGTACGATAATTTGAAATTAAAATCGAAAGTGAATTGAATTTGCAGTTTTCACGTTATAACGAGTGAAGTTCCATCGGCGACTGAAATTGAACGCAACTGGCGATGAAGAACGTTCTCAACAAAATGTAAGTAGCTCGTTTACTTATCCGGCAATTTTATACCGCGTGAACCGTGGCATCGAAGCAAAGATCTTCGCACGAAGGGAAAAATAGGATGTTTGCCAAATTTTTCATCGCTCCTGTCAGCTTCGACGTACAAAGGCACGTGAGATGTCGTTTGTGCCGGGAGGTCGCCGATGGCGCAGTCGAAGATTATCGACGAAGTTAGAAGACAGGTCGGAAAGTCAACGTGCCCGGTCCCGCGACGATACAACGGTGCATAAGTTATTGCCGAGGATTAAACAACTCCCGGGTGATTGATTACTTTGTGCTCGGCGGCGCTAAAACCTTTTCGCGGCGAGCCGCCCACGCGAACACCCTATCCATTCTCCGAGCTACCCTGCCCTTCCCCCCGTCCCGCGTCCCATTTGCCCCACCTATTAACCCCTCCCTTTCTGCGGGGAACTTTCGACCACGGAGGCGCGTTTCTACCCCCTTCGACCCGTCGTACGTTCACCTGAATATCTGCCCGTACCGTGTAGCCGACGTCTAAACGCTTAATGAACCAGCGATTCGGAAGAGCAGGATGAACCCGAACGCCGCTGGCCCAGAAGGGGCGGCGGGATGAGTCCGCGTTCTCCCTGTTATAACTCACGACCTGCTGATCTCTGCTTTCCTTCCTACCCAGACTACGGTCTACGTATACCACGCTTGCTTCGCCATTTTATTACGCCAGGTGATAGAATAACGTGACATTTTGTTCCTTGCGGCAATAGCCGTGCATGTGAATCGGTGCGGGTTCAACCTATCGCAGCATACAGCCAACACTGGTATTTTGCAGTCGCGTAAATCGATATTACCGTTGCGAATGGTTCGCGATTAGCAATTACTGTACCCGGAGTTACTACAAACTTTGAAACCGGGATGAGTCAGGGAATTTAATTAAATATCTGGAAATCGGAACGTAGGACCGACCTCTTTTGGACGAGTGTCTCAACTTTTCTTCAAATATCGCCTTGCAACGAATTCAATTTATAATGTTACGATTCGCGAAACTGATTTTACAAAATCACACGTGATTTTTCCAAGATCGCGAAATTTTATTTATGGGTCGAGAACTTTTTAAGGTATTTTCAGAACGGACTGCATTCTTATACAACGCCGTGCTATCGAATATGTAAATTCAACATCGAAAAATGGATTCGAAAACTTTTTACACTTGTCCAAGTAACGTTAACGCCTGTTCTCGACCTAATGCACATGTCAGAGATCTAAACTATCTCTGCAATCTTTGATCTCAGTTTCGAGCCTGTGTAGAGAACATAAAACTGTTCGCGCCAATGCCGTTTCGTCAAATAAACTATACACGTGTACCTGAAGGTGGTAAACAAGTATTACGACCCAGAACGAATTACTTAGTTCGAAAAGTTTTCAACGGAATAGCCAGATCAGGTGCGTGTACCGTCTTTGGCATCGACGCTGATTCGAAACGAGCGTAAATTATTATCTCGAAGCGATCGTTGCTGAATTCGTGCCTTCTGCCCAGAGGCGAAACCCAACGTTTTTTTATCTCTTAAACGTATGCAAAGAAGGAAAAAGAAACGATGATACGGAAATTGCTCTGCAGTTCAGAAATAAATTCAAACAGCGTATTTTTCTTCCGTGAGAGAATCTGTACAAGATGATTTTTTGTGTCAGATTATCAATTCAGTTGGATCAAACAAACCCTGAATGAAAATTCACTTCTTTGACTGGCTATTATCGTGGTACGTAACTTATGCAATTCTTACCTTTAAACCAATCCTGGCACGAAGGATGTGATTTCATGATACAGTTTAGTCGAAATAGAATTGCGGCGGTATCATAATCAAAAATGATTTCATATTTTATAACCGTTGAAAATCACGCCACTTGCGGTACTGAAATTTTATACTGTCAGCGAAGTGTGCGGTAGCACAAAGTTAGATATTAATATTGAGCTGAGTTTCCCATCTCTCGTATGTTTGCTTTGCAGCGAAATTTTAGGTGGAAAATTTGTTTATCGAGCCATCTCAGAATTTAATACCGACTCCAGGAATTACAAGCTAATATTTCAGCTGGAAAATTCGCAAAGACCGTAGATATCCGCTTCCAAGATATCACCTACCTACCTCTTATGCCACTGTATACATAATACATATTCTTCAGCCAAGTCGTTATTGTTTGAAAGGATAAGAAAAATCAAAATCTCACAAGAATAACAACTTATGAATACGTAAATACACGATGGTGATAAATTTGAATCAAAAAGAACAAATTTCCTTTTCTTTCCTCCCTTCATGCATACAAGTTATGTTTTCAATCTAACATTCGAGCCCCGGTTCATCGGAAAGATGATGAAAATTGCCTCACGGATTTTTATCCCGCGACAAGTATGAATATATTTATTAAAATTTTTACCGACAGTTTCCAATATTGAGACACTGCTTGAAATGGAAACGACTTGAGTATTAAACGGTATACCTTCTTTTGCGAAAAATCTTTACTCCGTAATTAGCGATTCTCGACAGAGTCAATTTTCCAACGAAATTTGAAACGTCGCAGCAGACGTAAGCATTCTTTCGGGAAGAATAATTTCAATATCGCGCGTGCACGTCGACCGTCGACTGATTACGAAATGTTCAACAATTGGAACCCTCCGGGATATCGATCGAGCGTGAGAATTGTCATGCTCTTCTCGAACCGAGTAATAACAGAGTGAACCACGAAGTAAACAACAAAATAGGATACACGTATATTACACTAATCGGTTAATTCGTAGGGAATGACTCGACCCGTCATTCATATAGAAACATCCGACGATAAGTGGCGTGTAATTAGGAACTAGTAAGAAATTAGCAAAGTAATCGTCGGAGGATGATTAGAAGTATACAACCCCTCCGGTCTTCCGGCCGAGCACGCAGGAGGTTTCGTACGCCGCAGGATCAGTCCTTACGCATCCGTTCGCCTCTACACAGCCGACACTCGTAGGCTTGCCGGCTTCGGTCGCGTGACACAGAGATAATCTTCACTTCGGCGCCGTTCTTATCCGCACACGCGGCCGACCCGCCAGCACCGCCATTACCGCGGCTCGCCGTCCCTCCGAGATCGGTCCTTACACCGCACCCACGTGTGTGAGTTACGTGCCCTCGTCCATGTGTATCGACTCGACACGATCTCGGTACGCCTGGGCTATGCATGCCCATCCCCTGTTTCATACCCTCTCATTAGAGAGCTCATTATATTGCTTCGCGCCGCGGGACCTTGCTATGATTATATTACATTATTGTAATTGATTGAAGCATAACTGTAAGCGGCATAACTATCCGACGCAACAAATTTATTACGCTGAGTGATATGTGCATGTTCGGGGTGTACGTTTGGGGCTGTAGATATTCTAACCGGGATTAAAACTTTCATTCTCCACGTATTATGTTACAAATTCCCTCGTCAAAGGGAACGAAAAATTACCGAATGCGTCGCCGTCACATCTCACATTCCAATTGGCTGTGACGGTAAGACACTTTTTCCGCCTGCTTCGTCAAACTTGATACTTTTTGTGCACCGGCAGCAACAACAAAGAGAGAAAATTCGCCGTGGCTTAGAAAATTTTCGAGTATTAAATTCAGAAAAGTTTTAGCGTCCTTTTACACGTTTCAACTACAAGTTGAAGCAATTCCGTTGCAAAGTTGTAAATAATGTAATAAATTTTTTAACGGGAAGAATTTGCATAAACCTTTAAATCAATTTTTTTAATTGCTTGTATTATCATTAACCACTGAATTTATTTTTTTAATGCACAAAATTTTCATTAAGAAATTAAATTTAATAGTTGATATGTTATATTTTCATTAAGAATTTTACAACCCTGCTTCGTTGTTCACCTTGAAACGTTCTCAAATTTTTTCACCACTGAAATATTTTTTTTTTCGCCGTATGATTCCGAAATAAAAATAGCCTACAGCTTTCGAAAATCGCAAATATCTTGCGTGTGAACGTGATTAGGTATCAGGAAAATTGCAAGTATGTTGAGAGTTTGAAAATATTTAAGGTGAGACAAAAAGTTATAAAAAATCAAAGTAGAGGAATTATTTAAATCAATAACGTAGAAATAATTTTCTTTTCTCTTCCACAATGATAAGTCATGCAGAATCTATAGCAGTATCTGCATTCGATTCTCGCCGTATATAAAATTTGGATAGGGTGTTACGTCCGAGCGGCTTTCTCATGAGACTTATCTTCTCGCTGTCGGTTCACGTCTGTTTAAAAAATTTAAGAATCAGTCGGTTACTGTTGAAATTGAATACCTGCCCACCAGATTCGATCCCGCGTTATAACTCTGCTCCGTTGCGGAGGTGCACGTTCCAGACTAACTGTATTAATATTTATTGCCGCTCTTGTATGACTCAATTCACGATGATCGGAGCTAACTGTTTCCATAATTACAAAACGTGTAGAAGCCGATACGTACAATCAATCCGTGACTGGTTTAAGATAGAGAGTGAGAGAGGGGGAGAGAAAGGGATTCATTTAAAGTCTAATAATCGAGCGTGATATGAGGTTTGATACCGGATATTGTACCGCGGCGAATCCCTTAACAGGATATAGAAAAGTGAGATAGATAAATCTTAGCCGAGAACTGGCTTCTAGTTGTGCCGGTTGGTGGCGCTGGAGCTGTTGCAGCGCGTGTTTTGTGAGCGCAATAAAGTAACCGTGTATAGAAGGTAAGTAAGTACCTATCCGGTGCTCCTCGTCCCGGGTCTGAGCGTAATAAAAATCCGCAGCATGCTCGTAAACCCTTTCGGCGACTCGTACGAGGCTAGAAAATGGCATAATAGTCTACTACACTAATTTAGCGCCATAAAGGTATACCGACCTACGCGGAGTCGAAGAGGATATCACATGTAACAACAACGTGCAGCCTCCTTACTCGCGTTAGACGGGGAGGCGGCGCGAGGGAAACTCTTATCGCTGAGTCTGTGTACATACGGGGAGGTGAAACGGGAAGGCGAACGCCAAAGGCGTAGTCCACGAAACGAGGCGGGTTACCGGGTGAAAAACCGCAAGCTGTTCCACACCGTGCCGAGGATGGGGAGAAGGAGGAGAAGAAGCAGAAGAAGAAGAAGAAGAAGAAGAAGAAGAAGAAGAAATAGTCCAGGAAGTAAAGGAAGCGGCTTTGGTTGTCCGAAGAGCGTAAACAGCGAACGTTGGAGAAACTCTGGTTAGAGCGACGACGCGAGTAGGAGGATAAGAGAAGAGGAAGAGAAGGGCACCCGCCGGTGGTGAATCGCAGGCGAAGAAGATCCCGTTCCCATAGAATGTTAATGCGAACTGCACGCTCCGAGTTCCTGAACCAGCTGGCTATCCTCGGTGGCTACGTTCCTCGCGATCCTCCGTAGCACCAGCTTCGCATTCGCACGCACAATTCGCGGGCGGCATTGTTACGTAATCGAGAAGCCACTTGATTATCTCACTCCTCTATGCCCCCCTCCCCCGTTCCAGCTTTCGTTACCGCAATGACCTTTCCATGACCTTTCGGTATCATCTCGACGCGAAACCCTCGGGGGCGACAGTTTCCCGGGCCCACTTCCGGTTTCTACCGCTCCGGGCTCCACGGGCGACATGCGAAGTCAACACAGCCTTCCTGCACCTCCGTCTTCCGCCCCAGCTACGACTAAACTCTCGAGTCGCGTGTGTTTCCTCGTTGCATACAACTTCCGTCTACACTACGCCACTTTCCCGCTTCCTGGGCCAGCTCGCTTTACTTCTAATTCCGTCTAATCTCCGCGCACGCACCTCGGAGCTCGGGGCGCATCTAGCAGACACGCTTTGTAATGTTGCATGCGCTGAACGCGGAAAACAGCGCAAATCGCCAAAACTAGGGGTTTCAGAATTTTTAAACTTTTGTTGAAACTAGTAATATACCTGTACAACTCAACTCGAGATACGAATTGCGACATTGAGATCCATATTATTTTTTTCTCTCCTCGCTCAGCGCTCCTCGAGTCGTAATTCCGGGTCACTTATCCCGGTGGTATTAAAAATTCTGCAAATCTCGATACTTAATCGTGACGCCCGTGACGCATAATCCATATGCGTTATGTGAATATGGAAAACAGTGAAATGGGGGGACAAAGTATGCGGTCGGCAATGTGGGACTGGACAGTAGATAAAGCTCCCGCTGTAACGTATTTCCTGCATCGAACGTCAGTGTGCAACAGTACTAACGCGTCTGACTCCCCAGAGATTTGCCGCAGTAATTTGACGTGCGCGATTTTGACCTATAGTACACCGGAGGGATTTTAGCTTTCGCCAACGGCCTGTAACGCGGCACATAAAATTTGTACTTTGATCGGGAGGTGAATATCTATGCACGAACTCTTCGCAACTTTAGTCATTATACAAAGCTATTTTTCTTTTGGCCGATTCACAGCGTAACAAGAATGAAGAAGAAATAAAAAAAAAAAAAGAAAAGAAACAGAAGAGTAGCTGCGGAAGAAAGACGGGAGAAAAAAGGAAGAGAAAAAAAAAACCGGGGTGCTCTCGCAAAGTTTCATTTTTTTCTCGTTTATTATCAAGCGTGCACACAATGGAGCGGCTACATGTAGTCACGGGAAGTGTGAAAAAAAAGGGGGAAATTCTGAACTCTCGGGAGCGTTGACAAATGAAGATTCCGGGACAACCAACCGACCCCGTAGGACACGCCGCTCGCGGTTCATAAATTACCAATTCATTAGATTTGGAAGGTCTAATTTATTTCGCAGCTTATGCACCCTTGATCGCCGTTCCTGTCAGAACGTCGCGTAATTTTTCACTTTTACCGTCGGAAATTTGCAAAATCCGAGACCGTGCGGAATATTTCTCGCCCCGCGAAACTCTGCTCCGGATCAAAACTGAGATTAATTTCAAAACCCTTTTCATCACTCCCCGTGCTTTTTATTCGTTCTATTAATAATCTCATTGTGAAAAACAAAAACGAACGTTGAAAGAAAGTTGAAACGCAGTATTTAAGAATAAATGCTAATCGTCCGTTCATGTTTTTACGCCGACGCAGCTTCCTACGCAAATCTAGAGGCACCTTTCTATTCCTCGAAGAAACGGACTCGGTTTGTTTAACGCGTAACGATCAATGATCCACAAATTAAAATAATTTACGTAATTCCGTGAAACGCCCACTTACCGACAAAGGAATTCTCTCTCTCCGAGGCACAACTCCAGGCAATGCTGTCTCGATGATGCGGCCACGTTGCGCTTCGTATGACCCTGGAGACGATGACCTTGCACCCTGTCGATGCACCATGCTCTTTCGCACGGTTTCACGCTCAAGCAGCTCTTCTGGGCGTAGATTGTAAAGACCGGAAACTGTGATTGCGAGAGCGCACCTGTTTCGAGAAAACAGAACAATTCATTATTCAGCTGCGCGAATACCAACACGTTTATAATCGCAGGTAGTGCTTCACACCCTAAAAAAGTTTAGAATGTATATACGGAATACAAAGAACCGTTCTGCCATGTATAAAAAAAAAAATTAGGTGCACACATAATTCAGCAAATCCGTTATTAAACTCTCTCAGTATTTTTTTATCACTCGTAAAGTTCTTTCTACCGACGACACTTCTCCTTCTCACTCTGTAATCACACTGTTTTTCAGCAATCAGTTTTTTCGGATGAAAGTGGATGTAAGATATACCGTCGTGAAATCGCGATTAACCGTTGACGGTTAGCTTAGACTGATAGTTTTCGACTTCACGATGGATCTCCGCGTAATCGACTGTAGCGTTGTTGAGTTATTTCACAGTAAAGACCGACCATAACGTGTTGATAAATGTAACCGCTACAATTTCAGCCGTCCGTTGCGATAATTTTCAACCGAAATCGGTCTGAGCAATCAGCCACAGATTTTGGTTTGTGTGGAGCTTCTTTATACAGCATTATAAAGCGACCGTGATAATCGAAACGAACTTGGATCCGATTTTTTACACATTAAAAAGTTACGGTTTGACCGATCAGCGGAGGATCGCTTCGTGTTCGCAGGCAGGCTTGCTGGTAATTGCATTGGTAATTATGTAATTAATATCATCAGCGGAGCTTCGTTCGATATGGTTAAATGAGGAAGCCATTTCTATCCGACATGTAGGTACATCAAATATCAATCTATCACGTGAACATGGAACTTGTATTCTTAGTTGGCTGCCCACACAAGGTGCACCAAATCGACCGGTCGGTTATTATTTTGATGAGTATTAAAGTGTCGCGCCCGTAGTGTTGGAATAATATACATGCATGTATATATATATATATATATATATATATTGAAAAAATGATTCGAGTACAAGTTAGTTAACCCAACCTGACCCTAAGGCATCCGTTTGCTGCCGAATAAAAATCAACGACGGTATTATTTTTCCCCACGGGACGATTTTACGAAGGAATTTTCGTAATGGTTTCAATATCACATCGCGTCAATTTCGCTGTATAATAATACGTGCGGCAATAAGGAGTGATAAAAAATAATAAAATATGACGGCCGTCTCTCTTCTTTTCTTTACTTTTTTACCATCCCTTACTTCTTTCTCCTTCGTGCTTCCACCTCGAAATTCCGGCAAACACGGCTGCGTGAAATCACCGAATGTGTGAAGAGAAAAAGATTCTTGTAGCCCGTTTTATTGTGGCACCTTCCGAAGTCGTTCAATGTGTTAAGATCAAGAGAATCACCGCCAGAGAACCGTGGTAATACGTACGGGTATAGCATCTAGGTATGGGTTTGCCTATGTATACATCCACGTACGCCTCGCGATGTGCGATACCTAGGTGAGAAAGTGGCGACGGTCAAAGTAAATAAAATAGAAAAACGAAACATAAAGAAACCGGGCTTACTGATTTACCACCCAGCCATTTCCCACCTTTAGTTCTTCGGTCCCGCCATCGGCGAACCCTTTCGCTTTATAGAGTATCTAAACAACTGCGTTATATCCGTGCAGGATACAGAAATGCGTGTTAAAGAACAAGAAAAAAACGAAAAAATAATAACACCGTCGAAAAGAAGAACCAGGAATGAACCTCTCGAATAAAATCGTGGGATATATTGTGCCAGTTCAACATTCCCGAGGCGGGACGAAGCTAATTGCTCAGTGACACGAGATATCGTGGCTGAATGTTGCTGACATTAACGCCAAGACGTTTCTCTTGTGCCTCTATAACAGAGTATCGTCTGACATAGCCGATTCAAACCGGCCGTTCATTCCGTAAAGCGATTATAGTAACCAAATAAATCAATTCGTTCAGCACCTACCTATATTAGGCTTACATCAAATTTCTATTCCTTTTGGCCGGTTAATGGCAGACTGCCGGTGTACTTGCAGTATATTGAGTAATTGACCCGGCAGCTTATACATATATACTCTAGTGTGGTGTAATAAGACGAGGCTTCAACGTCGATGGCGTCAGGGCGATGTACACCAAGCTTCGCAATATTGAGCCATAAGTGATCGGTATCATCATACCGGTGGCAACAACCTGTTCCGTTGCGATCATCGGAATTCACCGTACGTACGACGGCTCATCCTACAGCTACCACGCGGCGTTGAATCTCGGTCAAGAAGTATCGGCCAAGTGAATTGCTCGACTCTGTCGCCAGAGTTGCACCGGCGACCTGTAACGCCGCGAATCGCAAGTTGCAAATTTATGCCTACTCTTCTCCTCTCTCGGATCCAATTCCATTGTGTCCGAACACCGCGTCAGCAACTGGTTTAAGATATCACAAGATGTTGTTGCTATGAATAGAATATCGCGAGCCAACAATTCTTTAAACCAATTACGAAATACCGAGAAGCATCTCACGAATGAGACATTGAAGAATGAAATCCTGCATAGCCTCGTGCTCCAGGCTTTTCTAATTTTAATTCTTATTGGCAAGGGGCATGCCCCGCAGGTACCCGAGCGTGTCTTACTACGATCGCCGAGAAAAGGTAGGACATGTCTAGGAGATGGTGTGTGACCGTGCACGTTGTACCGCATCGCGTAGACGCTGTGTATTGTTTTCCCCAATCATTTCTGACACCTATCGTGGCTGATAAACAAAAACGCGACAGAAAATAGAATTCCAACGTCAACTTTTTCATTCCGCTCTTCTCGAAGCTCCTTTCAACCTTGCCATGCCTTTGATGTAGCTACGCCGGATCACGCTCGAAGGCTTCCCGATTTACGAAACACCGTGATCGAACAATGAAATTAGTTCTGTCCGTCGACGAACATAATGGGGGCTGATCGCACGTCGCGTCCTTCTATGCCTTCTCCCGCCTCTTCAAGTTTGCCGTGAAAAACTCCTTCGTAATGGATTCACCACTCGCGATGTCGGGCAACGAGCCTCCGTCGGTATTCCCAATATGCGGTCATACTTTACACGAATTATTATGGCCAACGTATCCTCGCGATTTCCTGCCACTCGAAGTGATTTCGGTAAAAACTCGTTCGGTAAAAACTACCCAAAAAATTTGAACAGAAATGAAGATTTGCCTTATCGAGCCGAAAAATAGAACCTCGATCAACGTTATTATCGTGCAGCAAACCAGCCAGCTGATAAGATGCCGAAATAAATTGGACGATCACGCATATTTTCACTAGATTTCCACGTTGATTCATCGGGAGATCAATGCTGAGCAGACGACACCAGCCATAACGATACTAAAAGGTTGCCGTGGTACCGGTTCGATATTGTAACGGGAAATGATTCGCCGTCACGATTATCCCGGTGGCAGTGCTACTTCTTCCAAATGTGGAACGTGAGCTGTTCACCCGGCAGGCCGGCAACACGGCCGACTCTTCCGCAGCCACGAAATCCCTGAATGGACCCGTTTTCGCGTGTAGCGAGAGGCGATTTTCTCAGGTCAAGCACGTCGTGCAGTATATCCACACACGTATCGCGGTCAACTGATTGGTCAAAATCACAGACCAGCTGCTGTTGCACACGTCGTTTCCACAGGCAAGCTCCTCGCGACGACCCCGATTACGCGACACACGACCAGCTCCAATAATAACTCACGCGTAGCGATTTGCATAATATATAACCCAGAAGCGTGGTCTCGTACGAGTGTAACCGTAGGCGTACGTATATAAAGGAACGCGTGCACGTGTCGGTGCTTATATTAAAGTCGATGAACGAACCCGCAACTATACGAAATGCCGGGCGTAAAACCATACGCGGTGTACCGACTACGTTTCTTTTTTTACTTTTTTCGTCCAACTTCACGCCGATCGAGAGCCATACCTGCAGATTAAAGGACTGTCGATGCCACTGCTTGCAGTGAAAAAATCTGTGGGCGAAATCATAGCAATTAGTCTATCCAGATGAACGGCAATTCACATTTCTTTCCATGGACAATCCGTGCTCGTCGTCACAACTATGCTATGATTGTCGTCCAGCGTTGTTATAGTCGAATGATAAACCGTTTCGACGGTCGTGCTCAGCCATCACGCCGGTCTAACGACTCCATTCGTACGGGTATTAGCATTGTTAGTACGGCAACTCACTTCGAAAGAGCTATCGAATGTTGTTACCATATTATTACTGTCCGAGTTCTCAAATTGACGAACAAAGGCTTACTGGATTTTCAAAGCTGCCGTTTCCGTTTATATAATCCGTGCGAAGTGATCGCCATTTAGTACTTGGGAAATTTCCGCGGTTCTGTTTCGTTGCCCTGCCTCCCCTGAATTTCGAAGCCCCGGATTAGGAGTGCAATTTGTATGATGCGTACTATTCATGCCCGAAGTTTATAATCCATCTACTCAACTTTATCCCAATTAATCCTCCACCGCCTGGGGATGATGTAAGGAACCTAATTTTTTCAACCGTTTCTACAAGCGCCGAAAAAGATTTACATCGAAGCTGTACAGCTGCTCGGCACGGCGTTATTTCGGAGGACTGAAATTTCGTACATGTTATCGTACCTCAAACGTACCCACAGACAATATTACAGATCTTCATACTCCACTCCAGGGATTGCCCGTATGTAAGCCGCTTATAATTTTGGCTTTGTACGCTGATTCGCGTGATCTTTTCCTGGAGTGAAACTAAGCAGTTGATGAATCGCCTCTCGTCGCGATTTTTGAATCCCCTCTGTAAAGCGGAAGACAAGAGGAAGGTACGAAATGCGCCGGCGAATGGGCTTAATAGGAAGTGGCACGATTGAGTTTCGCCGGCGTATATTGCGTTGTGGAAATCACCGCGATATGAGTTTAAATCTGGAGACTTGACGGGGTCACGGGTGCGTGCTTGCGTGCGCGAGCGAGCGAGCGAGCAAGCGAATTCGTTTGCCTGGGTGGAAGTAGACCGGCAATGACTTTGCATCTAGGTGTCTTAGGGCTGCGGTTTGCGGATGGGCGATCGTGTTCGGCGTACGAGTGAGCGATCCAGGCCCGGAATGGAAGTGCTTTGATCGCTCGTTCGCGTTAAGTATTCTCGAGACAACGCGGCATGCCATTTCCCACGGCTATTTGGAATCGAAACGCGCGCGGACCGGTGTGTCGACGTGCACGAGTGCGTGGGTGTGCATCTCGGCGAGATGTGTGAGACGGGCGGGCAGCTTTCGTATTCAATGGGATTCGTGTCAGACGCGGGATGCCTTGATGCGGTGTGTGGCGCACCGAAGACCGAAGACCTCGAAACCCCCGCAACCCCCGAGGCCGAACTCCGGAGGGATACCGAGGGCCCGAAGGAAGGGCCGGACACAGAACGGGCAACAATGCCGTTGTTAAGTGGATTAAACTGACCACCACGCGAAACCCGGCTCGGTCTCGCGGCCCACTGCTCGCTCAATCGCCGGAGCCGGAGCCGGACGGTTGACCGACCGACCAACCGACTGGACAGCCATGTGTGAAATTGACTTGTGAATTATGTGTAATTTGTCACACTGGCTGCCGGTATGCCACCGCGGTTATACAGATGCTCGAATTCCTCCCGTGCCGCAAAGGCACGTGCTTGTCTCTCCCGCGAGCTTTTCCCCAAGATTTCCCAATCCCTCGGCCCCCCTTCCATTCTTCGCCCCGCCGTTCTTGACTACATTTTCATTACTATAAAACGCGAAGCGCTGACTTCCGCGGTCTTTCCCATCGGAGCTTGATACCCTCCGCCGATCTGAGCTCTTGGTATTATTGTCTAATTAACGCGGAACCGTCGCGAGCTGAGCAAAACGAGGTAACGATAGCTCGGCGTAGCTCCCCGATCTCGTGGAAGAAGAAAGACTCAGCATACACCGCAAGTTGCGAGTGCAGCCGAAGATGTTAATACCGCTTATTAAAGGATGATTCGCACCCGTTTGTGTAACCGTATTGTGCATTTTATATACGGAAATCGTTATTACGCATTAATGCGGTATGTGGTATTATGGTCAAGTGCAGCCTGCGCGGTATCGTCGGTATGCGGTCAGTCCCCGTTAGTCGGAGCATGAACGGAGAATAACCGATCGCAAGGTGGCCGGAGAGTCGCAGGATGAAACACGGCGACACGTTGAATCGACGAAAGACTCCTCTCTCCGACTCCTTTTCTCTCTTTCTTGACCTGTGTCATCGGCACGCAGCGCACGGTACCGTTCCGACGCCAACGCCGCAAGTTCAATTTTTTCTCATTTCTCTATCGCTCTCGAATAGATATAAAAAAAAGAATTTCCATTCAGAACAGCCGATGTATGACAAATTGACAAACCGATAGAGGAGGCACGGAAGAGATCTTTTTTCAAAACAAATTACAAACAATCCCGCCTGGATGAGAACCGATACTAATGCCATTTTGACCGGCGTGAAATTTGAACGAAAAAAAAAGGAAAAAAATAAGAGAAAACAATCCTTTCGACCTTTTCACACCCTCTGTACATCAGCTACCTATTCTATACCGCGTCAGTTCGACTTTCGTTAGTGAAAACCTTTTCCGTCGAGAAGCGAAATGTCGCAAGATTAGATCAAGCTCGTCCGCTTCTCGGGTGGTGATCAAGAGATGAGCGGATCGAATCGCGTTACGGATTCCACGAAAGCACGAGAACCTCCGTATAACGGATACACAAGTTTGAGGCATCTAAAGAGTGGCACGTTCCGTCATTCTGAATGAGATGAACAATGAGTAAGAAAATAACTGACGAGTATTCCGGGTAAAAAAAACCTATCGAACGCTTCAGCAGCCCTACGCGTAACGGGTTCGATCGGACCGCGTTCCGCGCTGCAATTGTTTCACTTTGGATGAAATTCTGGCGTGTTGGAAAAAGAGAGAATGAGAAAGAGTGAGAGAGAGGGAGAGAGAGGCAAAAAGTACTTCAATCACTTACTTTTTGGTGACGTATACTATTACAATGTTTAATTAATGTTTCTACTTCGTGAGAAGCGCTGGACGGATAGTTTCTATTAATTACACCCCGGAAGATTCAATTAGTGCGTTTCTCGTTACACTTACTTATACTGGTATCCATTATTCATAGACGAGGAGGTAGCCCGGCACAGCAGGCACACCCTCTGACAATGCACGATATTCTATGATAACTTATTCCTGCCGAACGCCGGCGAAAGTTAAGCTAACAGATATTCGATTTCAATTATCGCTTTCGAAGCTCGTTCACGGAATTATATTCCTTGTCCCGGTACGAACACCCGTATACGTACAGCGTTGCCGTGATTAATAATAAGAAAAATGGAAAATCGGCTGCACAAATCCTGTGATGTTGGTAAAAATTTTTGGATGATCAACGACAATTCAGAGCAAGGTAAAAGGCATCGCATACAACCTTGGTACGGCCGTAAGACGAATGGAAAAGGCGAAGAGCTTTGACGGCTCCAAATTGAGATTCGTTCGTCTCTGTCAGCCGGCGGTTTGTCTTGTTTCGCCGTGTACGAGCCGCGATAATGGAACAGGTAGATGGAAGGAAGGATGAGAGTCGAAGGACGATGGGCAAGAGATAGCCGATAAACGCTATCATCTTGTAGAGGTATTAGGTATAAGTTCGAACCGGCTATCGCGGAACACGCGAAGGTGAACTAACCGTCTAAATTCAATCTCGTAATTACACCCTCTCACGTGCAGTGTGTGCTGGTTGATGGTCGTCTTACCGCCTCGCATCGAGGCTCCGTACATCTTATAGCTGCACGTTGGAAACTGCATATACTAAGCGATTCGTAACGCGGTAGTACGTATGATGCGCACGCGAGCTCAGCGATTAAGAATAAATTCTAATACCCACGTACCGTAGAACACTCATAACAGTAATCGTAACAATAATCATAACAATATTAATAATTACAGCAATATCAAGAAGCGATTTGCAGTGCGGTATACATATTCCTACGGTATATATATATATATATATTATATATACATGTGTATGTATATACGCGCCGAGCTATTCGACTCAGCTCGACGTGAAATCATCAATGTTTTCATTCTCATATCTCATTTATGAACAATCATATTTTATCCATAAAGAAAAGGAGATAATTCGGCGAATAGAAGCTCGTTACTTTATATTTCGTTCAATCTTCGATCTATAAAAAACTCAATCTTCCGTCGATTCAATTCCTCGTGATCGTAATTTCAACTACGCAAAGCAATTTTTATTTTTTATTTTTGTTCTGATTTCTGTGTCAAATGACTGAAACTGTTAGCAAATGCTTCTTCGATATCTCGCTGCCGAATAATTGGTCGATTAAACAATTCGGGGCTGATCTGGAATTTAAATTCACGATACGTAATTTTTCGCACAGCGCTACAAGGATACTTTCTGCTGCGAAAATATTCAATTACTGAGTATCGGTGCTCGTTCAAGATGTTTTGCCATCCACATCCGTAGCAGTAAGTAAGTAGTAAAAGCGTCGCAGTACATGCGCCGTTACCCGAAGTCCCAAGATTGCCGAGGTCGGAGCAATTTTCTGAAATTCACGCCTACCTCGATCAGGGACACTCGGTGGATCCAAAGACACCGGATACCGAAGACTAACCGCGACGCATGAATTTCGAAACGTCTAACGAGGGCTTCCCGTATATTCGTAGAATCTGTACCGATTTAATCTCACCTGGATTATTATCCGCATTCGAGCCGAACAGCACGCAGAGACCCGTTTCATAGTTGACTGCTTGGCAGGAATCGTTCGCTTGACAAGTCTCGAGGCAGTCGGTGAGCATCAGCGTCCCGGGTATGGAGTCGAGCATGTTGGCGGGGTCCGTGTAAACCCATCCGGTGACCAGCTCGAAGCCGACCATCTCCGGGTCGCACTCGTCCGATCCAGCGGACGGACCCGTGTAGTCCGGACCCGAGACGCCCGACGGTTCCGCGGACGCCGATACGAGGGAATCCTCGTCCGCGGAGGCGGCGCCGCCGAGGATCAGTATGAAAATAGCGAGGACGAACCGAACGTTGGCCATCCGGTAAACTGGGCTGCTCCTCATTGTCAGGCGAACCCTCGAACTGCGGTGTTATCTGGAAAAGAACAAAGGAAAAGGTCGTTCGTTATAGAGTTTATATCTCGCGGCTTTCGCCTTATCGGTGGAAACCCGTTTCCACCTGAAATTTCATCCCGTCCCCTTATCCCGTCGCTTCCTTTTCCTATCGGTCCATGTACCGCCCCCCGGCTCACCCCGCGACTCCCGGGAAGGTCGGAAGAAGGCGGCTGAGCGCTATTGAAGGGCTAACGAAGCACCCCGGGTACGCTCATTATCGCTCACCGCCAACCCTCGTCGGCCATCGAAGCCCGGCTGAACCGTGAATTATGCAAGTTTGAGTCCGTGCGTGTGTACCTATATAACTATCGCCGGGTCGAGCAAATATTGGAACAACGATCGTGATCTATAGAAACATCGCGGGCTGCGCGCGGGTCTTTGAGCAAATATTTTACCAGGCCAGTTTTCCCGAAACTCTGTCACCCGCTATCCTCTCACTCCCCCTCGCTCACTCTTCTCGCGTCTAGACTAAATACCTGTTTCAAGTACCGTACGTACTATACTGCTCGTAAGCTTGGAGATGATGCTGGCCACACTCCATTAAGTAAAAGTATTGAAACGGTACTGGTCCGAGTCGGAAATTCTCGTTGACGAGTTTATCGTGCAGTGAATCTATCGATAGTTTACAATCCGGTAGCCGAATGTGTTGATTTCCGCTCGCCGTGAAATAGCGAGTGGAAAAATCATCGGTATATAAAAAGTGTCTCTTGAACTAGATGATGCTGGATGAGGCGAAACGCAAACACGTGGCCGCAACGGTCGCGGCGGAAAACCTCGTGCCCTGTTGCTAAGGCGTGAAATATTTTTCCACCATAACGCTTGAAAGAAAAATCCTGTAGTTTATGTAGCTATCTACATCGCTTATCGTTCGGCGGTATAAGCCGGTAGCGAGAGATGGACCGACAATGGTAGAAGATATCGATTATCCGTGAACCTCTTTACGTTTTATCCCGGTGTGAGATACAGCCTTGCACCTTGTGCAACATCACATGACATCAGCGGCCTCTTATCGAGAGGTTTTCGTTGTAAAATTTTTATTCCCACAATTTTTCCATTCCGTAAGGCGACATTGACGGCTTTCAGACGGCTCGGAGCGGCCGTAGACTTTGATAACGGAATTACGTGGACGCTGCGAAATGACAAACCACCTAAGCCCTCCGCACGAATGAAATAACCGAATGAATCCCGGAACAAACACCTCTCGGTACCGCACGAAACGCTGTACTCGAAATCACCGTGATAATGTTACTCGCTTTGTCAAGATTTGCAGGATGACGAGATGAAAGGGGATAAGAAGGTGCGCACACTTGTTAACCGATACTCGATGCCGGGATGAATATCGTCTAGGTACCCACATTTGCGACTGTAGCCTGGTACCGAGGTCTGGCGACTGAGGATCAACGCACGGCGAGATTCGAACTCGGCAAATGCTTACAGAGCGTGAACTAGGAGATGGTACACGCACGTGTGAACACGGCGACCTGACCGTGGCGACGACACCGACGCGCGGCGTCTTTGAATACGGTCGGATATTCCACCGTCACCGCTACCTTTGCGCTCTTCCTCCGCTCACGACTCCGTCTTTCTCTCTTTGGGTTTCGCATACCAGGTGCTGACGCGTCACATGGCGAAGTAACGGGTCGCGGGAGACGTTCCTAGACCCAATCGCAATGACAGTCGCGCTGCTATCGCGGCAAGAGATCACCGCTAACACCAACACCTCGGAATTACGTGAACCGACGACGAAACTGGTCGCGGAACAGCGCCGGTTCGCCGGTTGTCCTCCTTTCGTTCCGGTCGCTAATTAGCCGATATGCTTATTTTTATCGATTCCTCGCCGCGGATAACGATCCCTAAGCAGGGCAGAGGTTCTGCCGAGGGAAAAAAGCAGTCCTCTCTTCCCCCTTCCGCCACGGTGAAACAAGAAACATGACGCTAAAGGCCATGCGACAAACGCGTTCATCGAGACTATCGGTCTCCCGCTGACCCTCGATGAGACCGACCAAACTCCTTCCCTGCTATTTTCCAAGTTGGACATTTTCGCTGTCGCGTTCGCGAACATCGACCGGCACCGTCGTTAGCGAGGCTCTAATCGACAATCCGTTGTTCCAAGCTTCTGTAGCGCCATTCAATATCCATCGGGAAGCTCCCTTTAGCAGTCTCTCACTCAGCGTGGGTTCTTTATCGGCGAATTGTCACGTGATTGACGACCGCTGGACGGCATATCCGCTCTTATAACTGCCCATGCTGCAGGTATATCGCTCGTCGGAGGATTGTCGAAGCTTTGGTAAATGGCCAATGGTCGTTCCGTGTCGGATCCCTTGGGACAGTCGACGACGGCGATACGTAGGAAAATGCCAGTCGGATAAGCAGAAAACTGGTTTATGTCTGGTTACCTCGTGTCTCTAAGTGGGTACCACTGCCTTCTACAGCCGGAATACGGATACTATTACCAGAGAAGTATGACTCGCATCATTCGCTAACAAACACCACTTCCCTCTCTCTCTCTCTCTCTTTCTCTCGATACGGAAAAGACGAGTGGTCATGTCCGTGGAGGCGAGCCGACGTCCACCAGCACTGCCCTGCAGCCCGTCGCTCCGGGGCCCAAAGTATTTGCGTTTAGGGTAACGTGAACGACCTGTCGTACGGTGATGGATCCGTGCCTCCGCACCAGGAATCGGGGACACCGCCGAAGTATCGCGGTAATTAAACTTTAGTCGTATTATGCAAGACCTCCTTGGAGTGTCGCGGAAGATTGATGAACCGTTCCCATTCCCGTTAACCACCAGCCACCCTGTCGCGACGACGACGCCCCATACGTGGGTATAACGAAACCTCTGATCCCTGGCCCCCCGCCTTGCCTGTAACTATTCTTATCACACCCCCCTTTTACAGTGGTTCGCGTGTAGCGCCTTCCCGCTAAATATCGCGATTAAGGATCTTGACACGAAGTGGCAGAAGGCTCGGTTTATTTCGCCTCGACATACGTGTGCTGGATCCGCTGCTGCAGCACCCTTTGCGGTTCAGTATTTATGAGGTAATCCTCATCACCGAGCTCGGTGGTAATCGAGATCGAGGGCCGAACGAGACACCCCTTGAATTGCCTCTAATTTGTAAACCTGGAGGTGCGATACGCCCGCTCTGCACGTGTCACGGACGACTGGTTGTTATGTCGGTGGAAGAATGAAATGAAAACGAAAAAACAAGTGGACAAAAAAGAAAACTACGCGGAATAAACCATACCCGCGTGCATATTATTTACCGAGTATAGGGTACGAGAGTCTCACCGGCTGCATTCCACTTGTGGATTGCGGATTTATATGCAGATTCGTCGTCGATTCGAATTTCCATACAGGTACACTGCTCGATCGCTGCGTGCGCGTCCTTTTTCATTAGATGAAAAAAACATTCAGCTCCATCCTATTCTCATTCTATCTACCGAGCACTACGGTTGGTGAATTTCGAACATTTGAAATGCAAACCTTTTGCGGCAACCTTCTTCTGTAATCAGCTTTAGGTTATTGTAGGATTAACAATATTCGATACCGATTGCCGAGGATTCGGTTACCCAGTTACCCACTTCTCGCACCGGCATCACGCTTCGCTGCTGCGATACATTTTCGTAGGTGGTGTAAGGCCCGACCGCTACCGCCATTATAAATCTCACGCGTGTGTCGAATGAGTGAGAAAAAGACAAATCGGAGGGCGGAGAAAGAGCGGCCGTAGCGTGTCGCAGCGGGAATTCGCCTCGCGTTGATAATTACTGCTTAGTGGCAATAATTCTATTCTGCGTTCGGGCGCAGCGTGAGCGAAACCGCAACGGTTCGTGGCAATGGCCATTCCGTTATCTGGGCGAGTGCACGTCGTTGCTTATATCCCCTCGCTGGATTTTAACCACAACGATGCGTCGATGTAACATCAAGTCAAGGTACGTAGGTAGCGGAGGTCGGATCGACAATTGTTCCAACAATATATAACCAGCCCGCTGTCAGAACCCCAGCGCGACAGTAGCTAGTCGCAATTTGCGACCAACTATTCGCTGAGTGCTAATAATCAT
The DNA here is from genome assembly GCF_021901495.1 of Neodiprion virginianus. Classification (NCBI taxonomy): domain Eukaryota; kingdom Metazoa; phylum Arthropoda; class Insecta; order Hymenoptera; family Diprionidae; genus Neodiprion; species Neodiprion virginianus. The sequence goes on along the minus strand of NC_060879.1, from coordinate 31,265,355 downwards.
TAGCCTCGTCAACGTCGTTTATCTCCAGGTGTCAAAGTGTCTAATCGTCGCATAAAGGCCCCCATAATGGGATGTAATCTCCTTGGCAAAAAGTGTTTTAAAATCAATTCGGAGCGCTGAATCACCGAATGATACTACTTGACACTTTTGAGTGACGGGGGGATTATTCAGTTACAATTATATTCTCTTCCCGCAAGACGCGAGCGCGTCGAGTAGTTGCTGTCTTGTTGGTATCGAAATCGGACAAATTCCATCTAAGATTCTCCGTATAAATAACACAAGCTACGGTTGTTAAGAGACCGAACCTAACGATTCAATCAATTATCAACGCTGATGGAACCCTCGACGAAGAGCGCGAACGGAGATAATTTCTGAGAAACAGGAATAATCTATACCACACATGAATGCTCGGATACACACGTATATGGCGTACGGCTATCAGTTTAACGGTATTGATCCTTGAGCTATAGCACTTTTCTAGCCGCGGTAAAGTTGTACTGTTACGACAGTGGCACCGACTATATTCCCTGTATCTTTTTCACTATATTTTTTTCACTTTTATTTTATTTTTTTTTTCACGTGTTGCAATTACTGGATATAAACGCCTGTTCGTAACCACACTGAAACCTGTCGTGCCGTCTTGATGCTAACGTGATGCAGAGAATCAGATTTTTTACAGCGCGTGGATTAATTAGAACTTGGAATCAGACTTCGCGTCTCACATATTTATCGTCGTTTCAGAATTACAGTTTCTACGCTCGTACGTCGCTGATTCGCACTGATTTGAATAAAGTCATGTTATATCAGATAATAAGAGTGTCACGGATTAAAAATTTTTTGTTCACCGAAGTTAATGGAACGTAACGGTTAACGTCTAGACACATGCTGCTAATTGCGTCTCTTCCGAATATAAATGTTCGTTCATTTTTTTCATACCTTAGCAAATCGTAATTAATTTCCCAATTAAGTTTTTTACGCTTCCTTGACTCAGTTTCCTGCCTACCGTGTAAGAGTAAAAATAATCAAAAGTCACCGTTTAACAGCGTGCACTTGAAAAGCTCGGGTAGCTTTTTAATAAACAAGTAGGTAAGTACCTGCCCGCCTGCCCGCTCACCCCCCTTGAAACTTCTTAGGAACGCTATCGCAATTTAAATATCTTAGTAAACTTTGCAGGCAAGGTAAACATTTTGATAAAATAGCTTGGCGGGAGTGAAACAGTTCTAAACTACTAAACTCGTGCATAAAGATTGCAGTTGAATTCACTTCTGAGGGTTCATCCTGCAATTGACGAACTCGTCTGGTGGCGGGGTGTTGCCATTAAAGCAAAGGAGTCTTATCCTCTCGAACGGCTAACTACCGGTATCATCGCGAAGAGACTGTAGATACTGTAAAATAAGTAGGTAGTCGGTATATCGTTTATCTTGCCTCTCCACCTACTCGGTCCCCTGCAGTGAAACTTGTATAAATGGGATTTTCGTATAATAAACTTTTTTACCCGTGAATAATAACTCTGTGAAATATCTACAAGACTGAAAATATTTTCTGTCGCCAAACATCTCGAAGGTCGGGACGGTTTGAAAAAACTTAGGGCACCCTGGTGCCGACTCGGGGCATTTGTCCTGTCCCTCGTGGACGTCGCTGTTATGATATTGGACGTACGTAAGTGGATTGATTCGATCGATCACTCCATACGAGGGCTGAAAACTGATAGAATCCCTGGAGCAGATGACGAATTCGAGGACATCAGAGACGCGGCCGGGACGCTGGAGGAAAACGTCGCGGGTGGGCCGCCGTGCGCGCCCCGCCGATTGCAAGCTCACTGGGCACAGTCATTACTCATAATAATTATTTTCCCGCACTGCAGCAGCCCCGGCCGGTAACGAACTGACCGGTAGCTAGAGGCGACTGTCTTTTTGTATGATTGATAGCAATCCTTACTCCGGAGTGTCTTCCATTCCCCTTTACCCATAGACCGCGTGCCAACTACTCTCATTTCGCCTCTGGTTATTGGGCCTTATTACAGTTGGTTATTGTGTATGTTGTTCGTTCCGTCCAAGGAGTACACCGCCCAGCATCTGCGACGCGCGATTCAATTGCATGAAATTACACCGGGCGGGTAATGATATCGGAGCGCCAATTTCTTTGACATTTTCTACAACGGGACAATGGTAAAATGAAAATTTCCGCCCCATTTTCTCGCGCGAAATTACTCTATCGCTCGGGATTCGTTGTGTTAAAAGAAAGAGGATTTTCACGCGGGGCACTGTCTGCCTCGGACAATTGGTAACTGGTTGAGAAAAAAGTCTATTGTAAAAGACGAGCCACGACTTGCGGAGCGAGTGTAATCGAAAGAAGTGGCGGCGGGATAGCTTTCAAAACAATATTGGATTATCGTTAGCGACGCGAGATATTGCGCGGAAATCGCTGCCACCTCGCCTTCGTCCAGCATTAATTTATAACGATGTTTTATAACGATGTTTATTACCCTGGGACGTTAAGGGACAGAATGTAATCAAGGGCACCCAATTACCAGGAGAGGCTTCAGCTTTCACAGAAATCTCTCGTACGAAGTTAAAATGTAGGATGAAATTTCTGTAGAAAAGATTATGTTCATCATTTCCGGTTAAATGTTTTCCGTATGACCGCGCTCTGTAGGATTTTCGTTTTGTGGGATCGCACTATGCAGGATTAAATTTCTGTAGAAAAGATCCCGGAGGACTTTTACACCGTGGGACAGATTTCCGTAGAATCGGTCCATGCCCATTGCCAGCTGTAAATGGACCCCATTGAAGGAGATAAGTTTTCCCCCGAAGAGAGCTAGTCGCGCGCCGTTACAATCCACGTACTTATACACGTACACCTACTTTGCTTGCGGCATTGTCAAGGCGAGAGGCAATTTTTGTCCCTTCTTTAGACATCTTTTTTCATCCTCTTTCTTCTCTTAATCACCCCGCCCATAATACCCACTAAGGCTATCGAGATACGAGGTATTGTCTCCCGACATCTCATCTTTCATTAGAACAAAAATCTTTGGAATTAAAAAAAGAAGTAAGAATCATTTAGTATCCGGCTTACGTCTATCGAGGCGTGAAAGAGCTCGTCCGTAAAATTGTTTGATAACGATGGTCTGGGATGAATTGTAACAGTTAAAGTGGAAGAAAGAAATGACGGAAAAACGGCGAGGCAACAGCCACCGTAAAAATTTTATTACGACTTTTTCTCTTTCTCTCCCTCTCTCTCTCTCTCTGCCTCTGTCTCTGTCTCCGTCTCCGTCCCCGTCTCTCTTTTTATCCGAGTTCCGAAGGTACGGAAGTGTCACAGCGTAAGAGCTGGGCCGAATTTCTGACTGAAACACGCATTCCCTGCGTCTCGACGGTCCGTGGAAATGTGAAAAGTGTTACAATTGACTCGGACCTTTTACCCCGCGACTGAACACACCGGTGTGAAACATAGATACCATTTGTAACGATACAAAGGTACAACGAACACGGTGGACAGAATGTGCTCGGAAGCGAGGAAACCAGCTGTGGCGTTGTAAGTCACGCGAGCATAATCTTATACAAACAGCCTCGCGAGTTAAAGAGGACTCGAAACATTCCGTTGCCCACGTGTAGCACGTTATATAAGCATGTACGCGTACATGGAGCTTATAGTCTTTTATTCGTACATTGTTACGTGCAATTATCGACCGAACGACCGACCGTAGAGCTCCGGGTACTTATTCTCCGACAATATAACGAACTGAGGCAAATGAGATAGATGCGAAGATGAGATGCCGGAGTTATATTATACCTCGGTTCATTAGAGCAAGAGTCACGTGAGGCAAGGCATGTGTTCCCTGTACACAAGATAGATACTGCACCACGTACGTTTACTTACATGTGGTTATCGCCCATACCTACACGTGTCCGCGCCTAAGTCCTTACGTACCCGTGGTACCTATATCGTGCCACACCTGCAGCCGAGTTGGCGTTGCTATCGGTTGAGTTCCACTAGGGTTAGTTGGCTCTGGCCTACGGGCTTTCGATATCGATGCAGATCCCGCAACGCGACCTCTTCCCGCGCTAATAGCGATCACCCCTTATCTCGTCGTTGATAATTCTTGAGAGAATTTTACCCAGGTTCGAATCCGGTGATGATTGATGATTCTGATCTCGGTCTGTGTCGTTATCGTTAAATAAGACAACGATGCCTTGCATGTATAATTTTGTAGAAAATCGGTATCTTCGCCGACTGTTTCGTACTCTTCGATTTTTGAGATCGCCAAAAATTTGATCATCAATATTATGCAGACTCGCACCATAGAAACATGCTAGCTAGTCTACGTAGAGTCAGCCGGAGTTACGTCATTTCCATGTGACGAACACGTCTATACGTATACGAAATATACGTATCAGGTACTCGTGTACGGTATACCGAAGTTTGGTTACATAAATTCAGAAGGCTTTTTGGGCGATAACCAGCTGTCGCAGACAGATGATGGAAATTTACCCTAGTAGAAAATCTCTTTGCGATAAGTTGCAAGGTATTAACGGACGCTGTTACGCTGGCATTTAAAACCGGACTGACGACGTGACGAAACTAATTGCGGTTTGTCTCCGACTCTCTCGTTCCTAACTCGAGTTAAGATTTTATCGAGTTTGAATCAGCGTTGTCTGCAAGGTAAAATCCCTGAAAGAGTACCTGCCGCCACTGTCGAATGTTAATCAGCCTTTCTCGCTTGGCTATTCATAATTTAAGAGGCTTTCAAGGACTTTGGTAAAAGTCCGGGGTCCAAGCGGGTCGCCCGCTTAACTCGCCTCGGTTCTTCTCGCCTCGCAGAGTGAAAACGTAACCGTTGGATTTATAGTGTGGCGCGCGGGTTGGTTTCCTTTCCTTGGTTTTTATTAGAGGTGTGATTTACTAGGCAGTGGTATTAATATCAAGGAAACAGTCCCGGCCGTAGGGAACGACCCGGCGCGTCCCCGGGACCCGAGCCGTCCCTCAGCTCCCGGTTAAACCCAGTCAGCTGGACCGGATATATTCCTGTTCGTAGGTGAAGTAGATTCACCTCACTGTTCACCGATATATGGCTAGTATAATATACCAATATGCGAAGGCAGGAAAGCGCGCCGAGTCGAGCCCTCGAGAATAAAACCCGTATTCGTACCACTTTGGAAGGTCTCCTGGATTCTTTCGTGAAAAAAGCTTAACCTACTGCAATTGGAAATCGCAAAATTATGTACAAAATACCCTCGAACCAATTCAATTTTGAATATAAAATATTAATAACTATTCCGTGGGTTATATCCCTACTCGTGAAAATATGAATATTAATATGCTCCGATCGACGGTGAGACGGCATGTTTCGGACATTTGCAAACGCGTCGATGATTCTTCAAACGAAATGAAAAATTCAATTTTAGATTGTTTTTTTTTTTTTTTTTAATACGTATATATATTTATTTTACAGCATCGCTCCCCTACCGATTCTGCGGTCGTGGCTGCGCACTTGCTCCCACTCATAATTGAATCTACTTATAAGCACCCTTGCATTGTTAAGCAGCCATCCAAAGCGTACTCCCCGTGACTTCGAAAGGTTGAAATATGGCCTCGGCGACACAATGACCCTGTATTTAGCATTTAAATAGATTTTTTTTTCAAACCGCGACAATAATCACCCACGCTCCGCACTCCCAGAGCTCCGTATAGAAATGGTCGTCTCTCCGTAACTTCGTGTCGCTGTATCAATGGTGAATTTCGCCGATTGTGAATTCAACGTTTATCTGTTGAGTGGGGTACAAAAGTGCGAAAGACCAAAAAGTCGACGGTACGAAATCCCGAAAGTTGACTACCGACAGTTAAAAACCTAGAAAGACCGTAAATACGAAAAGATGACTTGCTAGGATAAGAGAGCGTTCGGATGAATGAACTTTTGAGAAAATAGTTATTCTACCGGGTGATTTATCGAAAATCCCAACTTTGGTAGGCTAATCATTCGGTGTTCTAAAATTCGTAACTCAAAAATTTCGGGTTTTCGACCGCTCGACGTTTTGGTCTTTCTCAATTTTGAACCTCACCCTGTCTGTTCAGTTGAATTATAAACTCGTTGGCTATATAACACGGAGCTTCACAGTTGTCGTCGGTTTCTCTCGGTCATTTTGGCAGTCAATTTTCAAACCGATTCCACCAACAATCACACTTTCAATTCTCACCCTCGCCATGAGTTATTTCTTACTTAAACCTCGAGACGTCTTGCTATGATTTACACACGAGACTCGATGCAATATTGAGAAAATCATCGGGAGTCCCCGCGGCCCGAATTTCACCGAAGAAAATCGACCACGAGGACAGCCCGCGCCACAGCCGCAGCTCGTATAAAGCTGTCTCGATATTCCCCGGGGTGCCTTGGTATCGGCCGCTGGACTATCTCGAAAATCTACGCGTCTTTCGAAACTGCTGTGCACCTGTGGACTGCGGCAAAAGAGTGAACAGAGATGGTCAGCGGAGAACCGCAAGAAGAAGTCGAGTTCACCCGGCGCATTTGAGCAGCTTTTACAAGGACTCGTCCATTATCGTGTTTAACGATTTTCGAGTTCATTATAATATCTACAGGTTGTATCGTTCAGCGATAGCATATTTCTTTGGCCAGAGGCTCGTGGGACCGGGATTGGACGCGATGATATTGGCGCAACTTTATTATACATAGTCCATAAAACTGGAATAGTCCCAACCGGTCGCAAAGCACGTAATAATATTACCGAAGAGTTCCCACCGTCCGTTCAGAGATGTGAATATATATACGTGTATATTACGGTCTAATCTGGATGGCTAATTAGACTCGGCTCGTATACCGCGTATATATTCGCAGGCTGGGTACGAGAACCAGATTCGTTTGGTAATCGGATTTCTTAGCGTGCAGGAAACACAGCCTTGGATATAAACGCGACCTCAAACGATCTCGGCGATGCTGTAAGAGTGGCGTCGTCTCTGGGTAAATGGCAGACGTGGTGTGTCACTTTACATGCGGGATGTAATTTATTCTCTATGCCACAGACGGGGAAACGCGTTTGTCACCGTAGGTGTGTGCGCGAGTGGAAAACGTTGAACCAATAAGGTAGCTCCCTCTATTCCCTCAACGCGAAAACATTTCTCCTAAGCAAGTTATTCCGTTCGACTATTCAATTATTGACACGAAGACGCGGTTTACCTAATAGTAGACGTATACAACCCGTGTAACACCCTGCCGACGTATCGCGGGATGCGAGAAAGGTTCCTTCGAAGAAAGCGGGGAGAAAAAATTACTTCATCCCTCAGTTGAAGTATTCCCATCACAGAGAGGGTGTTTCGCAACATTTAATACCGTGAATGTCAATGTTTCTTACGCCTCTGTACAATCAGCGGTTTTAGGTGTCTCGCTGTTAGGCGAGTTCCCTTCCATGTATTCCTCTTCCTCCCATTTCGTATTCCACCCCCGTCTGCCACGTAGTATACACAAATATCTTTTCGTTTCTCTCGTAAAACAAGGTCCGATAGAAAATTTTTTGCCAAAGATTTGACTCGAATCGTTTCCAGAGCTTATAAGGAAAACGTGATCTTGATTAGAAATTCCTCTCTATAAGACGGTTTCTACTCCATCTTCCAAATTCCACCACAGATCGAAATTCACGGTGAAACGAAAACTACACAGCGGGATCAAGCTCCCTTGTATTGTTGAACGAAATCCTCCTTCTTTGTTAAAACATGATTTCAGTCACAGAGCATTAGTCACTGTCGTCTCCAAGTCGCACGAATTTCACTCACAAGAAGCGGTGGGTACCGCGGCTCCGTATGCTGCCCTCGTATTACACAGAAGCCTCAATTTGTATTCTTTCCATGCACAGTGACGGTATGTGGAAACAATTACTCCTCGTTGCAGTTCTCCTCATTTTTTCTTCACTATTCTACCAGTCACTCTCCACCGATTCAAATAGTAATAACTGTAACGACAACTCGTTCAACATCCACCACGTAGTCTATGTCTCGTCAAGAGTTGTGCAACTACATAAACCACTCTTCCCACCTAATTGTAATTTGATCATAGATTACTTTTCCCGATCCTATTGAACAGGCCTTGCTGTAAGTGGAAAAGTATTTTTTCTCCCCTGTTTAAGCACGGTTCTAGAGTTGTCTAGTTGTTTGGGTATTTGCATAAACATACAGCAGGGTACGGGAAAGCTGACTTCTCGATGCGAAGCAAGCCAGTCGTGTGATTGCTTCTGATTAACTTTCATCGTTCCCCAAGCGCCCTCGTTTCTTTAATTCAACTTTGAAGATAGAGTTCGAGGGAGCGGAATGCTGAATATTTCAGAGTTGAAGACGAAAAACGAGGACACGTATCGCGGCAGCAGTGTAGTATTTTTCAAGACGAAGAGCAAATAAATGTCCATACGAAACCGGAAGAGGGTACGTGTAGGTACGGCATGCACGTGTGTACGTACATAGATATATACGTGTCTGACAGAACTATTAATTACCTACCCCGGTCTGCGAGGGAGTTTTCTCCGCGCTGTCAAATTCAGGAGCTTAGCCGAAAGCCGGAAAAAATATATCGTAGCTTCTGCCGGTCAGATTACGGGCACGGCTGCGGAGGACCAACAGCAAGCGAATTCCGCTGCCACAACGCCCGTACAATACGACTTTGAGACAAGGAACGTACGCCGTTAGGCAGACTCGGGGAGAAAAGAAGTCAGATGCAGAAGTCTGCCTGTACCGAAGACACGCGGATTCATGCACCACCGAGGCCTTTCGTAAACGGTTTCGAGAACTGCAACACCATAAAGTCACGAAACCTTGTTACAATCAGCCAGAACGTGCAGCAATCATCGAGCCCTCACCGCTTATTCCGAACTAGAAATTGCGAGAATACTGAGATCTGCTTTATTTTACCAGCTGCTTTCCGCCACTTGTTTTCTATTTATTGTTCTGCCCTTTTTCTTATCCCGATTTTAACCATCTTAATTCGAATCTGTAAAACACGCAACAGCGTTAAAACCTGGGACCTTTGTTCTACTCGATACGAATAGACAGACGTCAACATTTTATAATTTGTAATAAAATGTCGACAACGTTTCAGGCAGGTGCCAGCGAATTTGAGAAATTACAATGCCTAGAGGTCCTCTAATATCTAAACGACGCGAAGCGGCAGATAGATCCAGGGTGTTTGTAAAAATATCACCGCGACTTTTCAAAGCCTTGTACATAACTCCTGAACGATGAATGATACGGACCTCTAATTTGATATGAATACTTTGAGAAATTTCGTTCCGTACCTACCTATCGGATTTTTTTTTTTTTTTTTTTTTACTACAATGCGGACACGTGATAAATCGGCAACTAAAACGGTCTTCGGAATAACCATCCGGGGGTTATTTTATACCGTCTCGTTCTCCGCCGTTCTTGCCCAATCTTTCTTACCGGTAATTCGTTTAGAAATGGGAGGAAAAAATAGCGATTGTCGACGCGTTACTCGTCGAACCGAAACAATTTCCCTCATTCTATTTCTTTCTTGTAAGAGAGCGGGGAAGAACGAGGCGAGACACCGGTGCAGTCAAGCTGCTTGTTACAAAGTAAAATGAAAACGGCGTAAACCTCGTGAAATTGACTTGCGAGTAAAATACTTCCCCGGAGTTTCCACCGAGTAGCTGTTTCAGTGACGCGCAATGAAAACACGGTATTCAACGTCGGGTTGACTCGCGTCGCCCCCGCCGCTCTCAATCTCCGACACTGTTCCGTTCCCACGGAATCACCGTGGCGTTCTTCGACTCCCGAGTCCCCGGCGCTGCTGCCGTTGCTGCTCCCTCTGCCGCCGCCTCCTGTTCTACCTGGCATGCCGTCTTCGACGGAAGTGCAGAGCGACGCATCGCGCACGAACGGCCCGAGCTCTTTCACCGTGACCTTTCCCACCCGTTCGCCGATTCGGGTGTCGAGCAAAACTCTGCGCCCCGATTCACCGGATCGCGGATCCGATTCCCGCTCGCAGTTTCAGGGGAGCCTGTTCCACGCGTTGACCCTTTCAAACCTGCATCCGTATATCCGACTCGCGCAGAGTTGATTTTCTATTCACCTGACTCCCGCTGCCGTCTCCATGTATTCGTGCCGAAGTACATCGACGCTCGCCACGTCCCATTGAACCCGCGATATCGCGCTCGGATATATCGAGTGAAACAGTTCCCATTTCGTAACGGCTACTCGTCCCCTATATCGCCGCCATGCGAAGTTCGCCGAGCTGTGAGAGAGCCGGTCAACGCACGTACCGATGCGGTTCAGGGATGAAATTTGTTGTGAAGATTTGTGCGCTGCTCTGCTCGATCGGCGGGTTAGCAATAATTTGTCTCTTGTTCGTTTTTTCGCGCATGTTTTTTTTTTTTTTTTTTTTCATTTACTTTCCTTTAATTTGGGTTTTTTTTTTTTCTTTTTTTATTTGTCCTCTCCGACTGACTGTTTGTAGATATATATGTCGGCTATTCGTGGATCTCTCTTGTTTGTCAACGACGTTTACACGATAAACCTTTTTTCATCCGTGAGAGCCACTCAAACGGGAAAACTCGACGGGCGGCGTTGGGCGACGTAAATTAATCGCTAATTTTAGGAAACTAAAAAGTGTCACGCGTTAATTCCGTTCTCGTTCGCAACTTGAATATTTCTGTGTTGTCACGCGCCTACGTAACGAGGGACCTTGGTTAATTTAATTCCATTCATCACACCGACCGGCCGAACTAACAGACGACGGACGAGCAAACGAGTATATAAGCAAATGTACGCATGCATACAGATTAGATAAATAAATATGTATGTATAACGTTATTATTACGGGACGTTGATAAATTAGGCCCTCGTTATTAGCCAGGGAAGAGAGGAGCGGTCGAGACGGAGAGGGAGGAGAGAGAGAGAAAGAGAGAGAGACCGACTGAATGGAGTGGGCTGCCATTATCGCTAATAAGCAAGCAGCCCGCGCGGAGGTATTCCCGAGGGAGAATTCCGGAATACCGAGCCTGCTTCTGGAGATTTTTGCGGAGGGCGGTCCAGGGTCATCGACCCTGTCGCGTCAAATTTTTCGGCGCAGCTCGCTTCAATTGCGATCGAGCACGCGACACCGCAACGGTGTTGTGTATCAACGATCGGTGCGAAATCTTGATATAATGTATAACGGTGTGTAAACTTTTCCGTGTTTTCACAGAGAGAAAAATTATAGCGGCAAGGGAGTTGTATAAAATAGAGGAGACGAGGAGAGGGGGGTCAGAGGGAGCCCAGCAGTAAGTCGTTTGAGTAATACTTTTTATATTTCCCGGTACTCCACTTCCCGGCCGCGAAATTGCGCTCACAATTCTTCACCAGACAGATATTACGTGGGTGCCGCGCGACTCGCGGACAAGCGAAGCCGCCGCTCGCTGGAACCGCGCGTCTACTCCAATTACCCGGAATGCATTTAGCGCTTCGATTTAGACGGTCGGTTCTCACGCGTCTCTCGATTCATTAAGAACGAATGATAAAAGCTAATTACCCAGCAACTTTATATCGTGGGTACCGCGACAATCTGCGCAGCAGCCTCGCTTATCATGCCCGGGAAACCATGGATTTTCCTCCTCTCTCTCTCTCTTTCTCTCTCTTCCTCGACTACGGAAACGAACCGCAGTCAATGTACTCGGTTGACAATGTGTGGAGTATACGACTTTAATATCACGGATTGGGTAAACGGTGCGCACGGGAACGTGGATCGTGCAACCGATAGAGCAAGCAATAAAGTCCTATCCGAGCTTGCGGGGAGAGTCTCGTCTGCCACTTGAGCGATTCTCATACTCGGAAGATGTATTATAAGCGAGTGGAAAGTCGGCCGGGAATCAAGGTACCTACACGAGTCGGCTGTGTTTCGGGCGTCCCGTACTCCCGGGGCGAGTCACTCTCCTCCGAGCGCCCCGCAGAAGCCTCTCCACCTCGGGATGTAGTTATACATTATTCGATATTGCCGCATCACGACTTCCAAGACGATATTCTCATTGTATGCCGCAGCGCGGCGGCTCCGCAACGTCGCGGGGGCAAGTACAATTCAATGTACAATGTTTGAACATTACTTGAATGCTTAATGAAGTCGTGTCTTATATCGAACAATGCCTTGAACGGTTCGCATCCGAATCCCCTCCGCGAACCCGCTTCGCGTCTTCCACCCTCGTCGCTGCCACACCGGGATCCCGACGACTGCCTCTCGCACTCTCGGCTTTGCCTCTATACGAGATCGTCCACTTGCACGCTCTCCTGGTACATACGCACACACTCCGAGCCTCTCTAGTTATCCACACGCACCTGACTCGCCGCGCTCGCGCGAGCGAATCCCAACTGCCACCGCACCGCTGCATTTTCAATGATTCATCTTGTGCGGTAAGGCGGTAGCCGATGAACCTCAACACTCTGCAAGGCTACCTCGACGCGTCGTTCACCACCTCCTTCCTTCCTTCCTTCCTTCCTTCCTTCCTTCTCGGCCATTCCGCCGACTAACGACTAAATTTACCGACGTGCTTATTATCACAGGTAACGACGCAGCTCTTGGTGCTGGTGGTGCGTTGATGCTGATGTTGTTGCTGCTCCTGCTACCACGGCAGCCACTCTCCGCCGGTATTTTAATGTACGAACATGAACCCACCGACACGCGTGACACGCGACTCTGCTGCTTACACCTGGAGAGTGTTATACGTCAAGTTCAAGGATGCGAATTGCCCGGGCTCCTCGGAATTCCTTTCCCTTGAAAGATCTTCCACGGGTTTCGTACCGCTTTTGCTAATCCCGCACACTGTCGGAGTTCGGTAACAGACCTGAATCTGTGATTATTAGACACTCTGAAACGTGGCTCGATTTCTGATGATATATGGCATCCTTTTACCCGGTATCAAAGTAACTGAATCCGGATGAATTTCCAGAGTTAAAAGCATGACCGAATCGCCGATCCGTGATTTCTAGTGTTTTTACGACGAGATCTCAACAGTGGAGAAGATTGTTGTTCGTTCGAGCAATTTAATCGTCGCTCTAAATGCTGCGTATACAGCAATTAGGCGGAATACTTTTTTTTTCTTGTGATTTCTATAGGGTTAACTTTTATCCAATACTCTTTGTTATCGCTAATTTCTGTTTTGGATATTAAAGAGGAAATATATGGGAAGCCATAAACAATTCTTCTTGTCATGCGGGACTTAATCTCGTGATTACTTACTAAAACAAAATTATCATGACAATAATATGATGTGGTGGAGTTAGCCCTTGCAATATTTACCACTACCCGGTCCGTGGAAACCCCGCGTCATAATTCTTTTTTAATATCTACCCTTGCTATTATTTTTCAACATTCCTTAAGGTGTCCGGAATGATGTATAGCAACTCTTAAGATTTCGCAGAGAATATAAAATATTGTGAAAATCTTACACGAAACGGGAAAACTCGAACGACATGACGGACAGACCTTGCTAAGTCGGAATTTCGAACAGCGCATTCGCTCGGAAACTACGGTTTACCGCAGTAAACTGCGATATTGTCTACGAGCATAATTCAGAAGTCACAACCTGCGGAGCTTAGTAAAGAAATACAAACCATAATTGTAAGAATTCGAGGGTTCAAATCGAAATGTAACGTCACTACAAGAATTAGACTTTCAAAAGGTATTACTTGACATACATTGAAGAAAAATCGAAAAAATAGGTCATGCCTCGTATCAAGAAAGAGAAAAAAAGACTGAATCCTATTCGCTAAAATTCATATTATTGAAATCCGAGAAACAGCATTACTGAAAATGCGAGATTTCAAAGGTTGTCGATCAATGGTACGCGGTCTGTACTTCAAGAAATCTGCTTTTACCGTGATTGCATCTGACTGTAAGATGCGAGGTCTCGAAGAGTCTCGACTCAATCCCCGAATAACACTTTAAAAGATTATTACAGACCGCTGTAATAAAGTCGCGTGGGGTTAAAAAATTCCCTCGAGATAGCTGGCTGCAGTCTTTCAAGTTATGAACGATCTTTTAGAGGATAATTTAACACCACTTTCATTGCGTGTTTATCTTGATTCTCCGACGCGTGGAAATATATCTGAAGGAGGAAATGGCGAAAATGATGGTTCGAAAGGGAAGGAGAAGAAAGAAAACCCCGAATCGTTCCTAAGCCACCCCCGAGTATATACCAATCTCAGGCTTATTCAACCGGGAGTGCTTCGTCGGCATTAGGAACAGATGTGTGGTAGGGGTGGTAGATTTGGAAATTTTTTTCATTTCTTCTCAGTTTTATTTCACCCTGGCGCGCATTACCATACACAAACGTCTAGACATCCGCGAGTGTTCCGTTTCAATTTAATACGCATAAACGTGGAACAACGAATACATTACACCGTGCTCGAAACCGTTCAACTACGTCGAAGCAAAAGAGAGGAGAGGAAAAAAAAACACAAAAAACTGTCCCCATCTCCGTGTCTGTATAAAAAGATCCGAGGATTTGTTGACTCTGAAAACGTGCCACGTGTGCCGCCTGCACCGTTCCCAGTTATTAAGATACATCAGTGAGGCAAAGGAGACAGCGAGTGGCCTTACTCTTCTCCTTTCCATCGGCGCTGAGAAGGGCTTTATACATATAAACCACTTGGCACCCGGTGGTTACCAGCACTTACAACTCGCTCGCTGCAGGACGCGGCCACTGCAAGTTTACATCCCGAATTAGTATTCGTTGTCTAAGGCCGGCCGGTTCGAGGAGGCTTAATGCGGTTACCTTGTATCAGCGCGTTATTTCCTGGTTCAATATTGAAACTGAACGGCGCAGCGTGGCGTTCCGCCTTCGAGTGCTTTTACCTACGAGCTTCGAGTACTCTCGCGAGGAGCGAAGCGACGCACACGCGTGTCCGCCTGCTTGCGTGCGTCCCTGCCCACGTACCTGTATGTGAATATATATAGTACATGTACATATTCACGGATGCCGTTGCAGCTCGGCGTCGTTACGGTACGGTACCAGTTCTCAATATGAACCGAGGTCACGATGTTAACACAGGTCAGGCGACGACTTCCACCTACCTTCGTACATGTAGGCGTAATCTCTCTTACGGGTACCCCGGGTTCTCGACCGGTTTCGGACCGCCTTTCAGCCGAGTGTCAGCGCTCTCAGACGCGGGAGCTGCTCGGTAAATAAGTAATGACGGATCTAAATCGCAGCGACCCGATCATTCGTTCGATATCTCCGGAATGAAAGGGGGCAGGGAAGGGAAAAGAGGATAAACACATCTGCGGTGAACGCTCGTGGAAATATATAAATATGA
The DNA here is from genome assembly GCF_021901495.1 of Neodiprion virginianus. Taxonomy (NCBI): domain Eukaryota; kingdom Metazoa; phylum Arthropoda; class Insecta; order Hymenoptera; family Diprionidae; genus Neodiprion; species Neodiprion virginianus. Next base: position 31,250,058 of record NC_060879.1, on the reverse strand, counting down.
TATAAATCAGTGGGACTCGGAAGAAGGATCCGAAAGGATCCTTGTAATTTTCCTCTTTGACGAATGCTCCGAGATCCAGATTGTGGACGTGTCGAGAAGCACAATATTGTGGGAAACTGGTTGGGTGCGAGGAACGAACCGAATGTATCTAGTCACGCGTGTGAGTGCGTGTGTGGGCGTGTGTGTGTGGGTGGGTGCGGGATCTAGTTTTGTCATCTCCTGGCGAAGGTGGGACCCCTATCCTTCACACTTGTACGGTCCAGAACTCCGGAGGAGGAAGTGGAGGAGAAAGAGGAAGGGGGCGTCTAACCTACAGGGTACACGGTATGTAGCCACGTAATAGGTACGAGCGTACATAAATCTCTCGGCTCACGCGTGCCTCGTATCGGCGTTACATCGGGCCTCCACCCCGTCCATTTTTCAATGAAACGGCAAACTGTTAGTTGTAACAAGTAGCGCTTTGTTCTTTGCGGTCGCTGACTGCGGTAACGATAAATATATCCGAAAAACTTTTGCTCCTTTGGCGAATCACCCGACGTTGTATACCCCCCACGTCCGACCAACGAACCAACCAACCCGCTAACTTGCGTGTACGATGTGTACGTAAGCTCACTCCTGCACACAGGCGCGTATACCTATGTATGCCTGTGTGGAGGAAAAGTTTCGCGAAAATGGAGTCGTAAGAAAGAGTACAAATCTTGACGGTATTTTATACGGAGGAAAAGGGTTAAACTTTATAGGGCCACTTCTTTTCTCAGCTGCAAGTCCATTGATATACACTCTTGGAAATAGTTTTTCCGAATCTCGCATATTCTTTATTCTGTTTCGAAATAAACACGTTTTTATCTACAAATTTATCGCGATCAAAAAACCTTCAATTTCCTGCTGCTTCAATGATACGGCGCAATTCAAATATGTGTTACCGTTAGTAAATCTGATTGTAAAGTTTTTTCAATGTTCTGTATAAATTTTATCTATAAAAATTATTCCAAATTTATCCTAGAATTTGTTTTCTATCGAATTACGTGTAAGCTATGTTTTTCGCAGTGAGATATTAGCACATCAAATGAATTTCGTCGTGAGTAAGCCATACCGTAACATGCTGGAAATGTTGAAACGATGAGAACTTTTTCCGTCAATTTAACATCCTGGCAATAATTTGAAAAAGGCTCGAACTCGTACAACGTACGGTTTACTCGCAGGCAGGCCTCCTCTTAGCATTTATGCCTGTGAGGTAGACGTATCGGTATAATGCACGCAGACGCGGTCCGAGCCCGGGGTGATTATGCGTGTGTTTGTGTAGTTACATTTATATATTGCCCCACCTCGTAACCTCTGCGACCGGTAGAATACGATCGTTTGCCCCGCTCGGATCCCCGAGTACTTTACAACCGGTATCGTTGTTAAGACGACATTATCATAATACAAGGTCCGCGCGCAGCCTCGTCGATAGAGACGGAGAACAGGAACGAGTCGGTGAGCGCGGAAAGAAGCACGCGGAAACGGCAACAGTCGGTTCGTGCCACAGCCATAGCCTGCCGTGTAGCTGTTGGCGGTCGCAGCGTTATTTTGTCATCGATTTTTTATTGTCATCAAACCCGTCACTGCCCCGCAGTCAAGAACCAACCGCAGCCCGTCTTGTCCGCGCAAAAAACGCCACTCGAGATACTCGAGGAATTGTTCGCGCGATAGACGAAATGGCGGATAGAAAAAAAAAATATGAAAGACGTAAAGCGTCTTTTGCCTCCACTCGTTCATCCCTCCCTACTTATACGAGTATATATGTCATTACAAATGCCCACGTATCCGATACACCCAGGAACACCGCGTGCTTAACCCGTTACGGAATTTCCCGAGTCGCAAGCGTCGTCGAGAGATCCGATCTTGCGGATCAGAAACCCGCCATGCGTCACGGGAACCTCGACTCATTTTAGCCGGCCATCGCTAACCGCGTATTAGATCCGGATGACTCAAATTGCTGGGATTAGGAGGAAACGCGCTGCACAGTCAGAATTTCCATTAACTAGGCCGAGGATTGGAGGTGGGCGAAGGAAGATTCAAAGCGCTGGCGCATCCTAATCTCGATATTATCTGGGCGCAGAGACTAACGGAAATCGGGATCCGGTAAGCGAATCGTGACTTGTGTGGGTACGCCTTTCGGTGACGGAAAATTTCGAATCCGTCCACAGCGATCCGCGGTGCGGTTCATCCGGGTGGTAACGGATCACGCCTTTGATTGTGGGCAATTTCCCTCCGCCCCTCGTCAAAAATAATACCTAAACTGCGAAACTATTTCGCTCCGCCGTTTTGACCGTTGCGATCGCCAATTGTGGCTTGGCTACTCCGACGCGTAACGGTCCTCCGAACTCTGTCCGCCTACGTCGGCGATCCGTTGCAGTTGAAAACCAATTTTGCAAACTCGTTTTTACCCCGTAAGCGATTGCGTTTGCCGCATCCACTTCCGAGGTAGAAAATATTCCAAGATTATTGGCTGCGCATCGGCATGCTGCAGCTTGTATATTTCGCGCATGCGCGCTCTGCGTTTGTACGGTTCTACGGGAGTAACAACCGCGGTTATATACGAACACTTGAAATAATTAGGACAAAAAATGAACAAGATAATTCAGCATCTGCTCATTGCTTCTCTCGTTTTGTAAACTTCGCCTAGCTCTCCAACTGCAAAAAGTATTTCAGGAGCGTTGACGACGAGGCTTTCGATTATAACAAAAACTACTTTACTCTCTTCTCTGACTTTCAGTCATATAACTATACGATCCTCCGTCTATTGGAATATTTGATATTTGCAATTACACAAAGAATGCCAATGTGCTGTTGAAAAAGTAAACTTTCTTTTTTCACTTATACTTTAAGCCAGTTATTATGCTGCCTGATTGGTACGAGTTGCCGCGGCGAAGGTACGGGGTGCAACAGGTTTTTGTGCGTGAAAAATCGTGTGGTTTTCATTTGCCCGAGCTTCATGTCGAGAGATTAGTTTTGGACATTGAGTGTCCGCGAGAAAACCGGTTCGTCTAAGAATAAGATTGCAGTTGGCCTTTTCTGGAATGATTTCTTCTGCCAGTTTGAATGGTCTGCTCTATTATTGCCTGCCACGCGAGACGGGCGAGTTTCTCGAGGAACGTTTCTACCGAGGAAGATTCTGCCATAATTTCAACTCTCAGGTATGTTACGCTCGGAACGTTTGTTCCGGGGATCCAAAAGCTACGCTCCAAGTTGTCAATTTGGACTGATTGTGAGTATTTCACGAAACTGGTATAAAGCAGACTTTTCTACGGTAAACACCGTGATTTCAATTTTCCCTTGATTCGTCTTCGGCAAACATAGGCTTCGCCGACAGAACTCGGCACTTCCGCGAACGAACGCATTTCCTACGCGCCTCTGAATATTTGCCCTGCCGTTCTTTCCACGCTCGCTCGCTCGACTGTCTCTCCTGGTTCATTTAACGTTTCAAGCTTGCGCTATTTACTCTATCAGCCGAAAAATATTTACAAGCTCTCCTAAGCGTGACGCGCAGTAAAACACAAACACGACGCTTGGGATTAGAAAATTTCTCGAAAAACGAACGCCACGTTCCCCGGAGCACCTCGCAATGTACATACAAACGGCTGGGCACGACCGCTACTGGCTGATGGTGACAGACTACCGTCAACGAATCCCCTTTTCGTGCGAGTTCAACAAGCTGTAAGAGTTCATCGGTCTAATTTGCAGAGAAAAAAAATGTAGCGATACGACAATTTGCCACACCTGCGGCACGAAACTTGCTACCGAGTAATTAATTTTCTAACCAATGGCCTATGCCTGCAAGCTTTCCGATCGACTACTCGAAACGCTTAGCGTGCAATTTTCAGACAATGAAACAAAACCGCAAATAAGTACTCCAAGTTTGTCGCAGCGTGATTCTCTGACCAAAATGCGACATTTCCTCGTTCTTAACTGTTTTGTCTTTTGTTTCAGGTAAGTACCCGTGACTGACTCGTGCTCTTCATAGCGTACCGTTCACTCTCGGATACCTCGTAAGTACATTAGCCATGGTTTTTTTTTATAATCTTCCTCCGGCAACCAACCGTCCAAGATTTCGCCAATCATCTTTCTGATTCGATAAATACCGCGATTTGAAAATCAGTTGTGCGGTAAATCCACCGTGATTATTTGCCGGAAAAAACAACCTTACGCCTGAGAAATTATCGCCACCCTAATTGCACGAAGAGAAATGAACGGAAAGCCTGAATTGCTTTGAAATGATAATGACGGATCGAAAGTCTACTCATGCGGAGTCTCTGTGCACCTTTCCGTATGAAAAAGACCTCGTGCAAACGAACCGTACAAAACGGCTATAACCTGCAATATCAGCCAGTGGCCGCGATGCTTTTTTCCCCATTTCCCCAAAAACGAATCAGCAAAAGTGCAGAGTCGGGTCATAGATCGCGAATCAAGGTCAGAGCGAGGTCGATCCGAGGTCCACGTAGCGGTGCAAAAGGACCGATTCGCCACAGACACGGGGTATAAAAGGTAAGCTGTAACGGTGGGCGTGTTGGGATCCGCGGTGATCGTCGTCGCGGTCTGAGGCCCGATTCCAGAGGCCACGACACCGGCCGGCCGCGGTCATAGAACAACGAACGGACGCCGTGTAGTAGGTACGTAGCGGAGCGAAGTATCTCACATACATTAGAAAGTTTAAAGTAACTTTTAGCCCTGGGATAGCCGGGAAGGAAGTAAGAGGGAGGCTGGGCTGCTTGACATCCTCCCTGCTGCCTCTGCCTCTGCCTCTGCCTTCCGCCCAGACTCGCTCCTCGATCTCAGCTTCGCTGCTCGCATGGGTAGTGCCAAAGCACCGCTACGGCAGAAGAGAGGAAGGAGACCCCTTGATCTTTCTACGTAATCCACTCGCGGTAATACCGGACCAACCGTCGTTCCTCGGCGAAGTCAAGAACCTCACGATTCACCCTGTTATACACAGAGGTATACCTACACCGCTGCTCGGCACCCGCCGCCGCTCTCCGTGGAATCAGCTCTAACCAACCGCATACCCCGTTCCCGTGCAGGCCCGTTCCTAGACAATACGAGTATTTATCCCGATTGGCACTCCCGGCACCCGGCAGCACCGTTCCCTCGTTAGCATGCTAATTTATCGTTGCATTATATTTTGAGCCACCCGCCATATCTGGGCTACAATTTATACCCTAGATATTTTAGGATCAAAACGGATTACTGCCAAGCTTGCCGTTACGGTCCTTACGCTTTACTCTCCTCCTCTCATACGTGTTGTACACAAATTGCTATACGTCCACGCATATATTATTATACCTTACACACCGGATATCTTCCTCAAAGCCCTACACCGGTACCTGTAGCTGTAATGCGTAAAACTTCATTAACCCTAAACTGTAAGTTCTAACGGGGATCGATTCGAGTCAGAAAGTTATGTCAGGAATGAGTCCAGTCTTCCAGCTTTCCCGATTTCGTTTTCACTCGGGCACAAGCCCGCCCAAAGACTTTTGACAGGAACCCGGCCTGATCTGAATACTAAGTGCACTTTAGCACACGCCGCGAAGCTGGCTGGATACTAATTCTCTTAGCAGCGCCCAGGTTAGAAGGTCTATGTGCATGGAGCGCGGTGATGCAGAGAGTTAAAACGCATGGTTTGGACTGTTGGACGGTAGTCGAATTGCGGAAACTTATATGGTCGAAGGAAACGTTTGGCGCCAACGCGGATTCAACCCAGATCCGCAGCAAGCGTCTCACGCGCTTTTATGGCTTGTAAAACTTTAATTCTCCTCACTGTTAATCCCGACTATCCGAGGTGAAATTTTCTGCTCATCTTCTTCTGGAAATACTTTCAAGGGGGTTACCCTTCTCGGCCTCGTCTCCTTTTCTGCAAGATTCCTTGGTTATAACCCAAGTACCTTGGTAGGGCTCTTAAATGTAAGGTAATAAGACGCGCGAGATCTTGCACAGATATGTTACTGACATGTATAGACCGTATACCTGTAACTATGTTGTTAGGAAAACCGGATGTTCCCTGGCAGCCAGTCCTTTTACTTCCGGCTGCTCAAATTTTACGAGCCTGTACGTGTATATTCTATGTTTCACCGGTGTCTCGTTTGTTTCTAAGAAATTGAATGAAACGCTAGCACGTCGTATTCTTAACCATAATTTTATACGAAATATATCCACTCCTTTACAGTGATTGCCATTGCGTAGCTCATGGAGATAGATGGTATTTTTCAGACTTTTACAATTCAAGATTCGATGTTCTTAGCAGCGAATTTTTTTCTTAAATTTCCGGAAATTTGATTGATCGATGGTTCAGTTTTCGCACGTGCGAATTTTTCATCGTGACTGACATGATTGTCAGTATTTCAAAAAAGACAGAGGCAACTGAGTTCAGCAACCGAACAAAATTTATCACTTAGCGGAACTTTGGCTTGACAACCTGGAAATGGATGCGTCGGTAACAGTGAAAGAATGAGCGTGAGATACGTCTGATGGTAGTTACGTTACGTCAGTCTATTTTACGTACGAAGATCATTTCCCGTTTTAATAACTGTTTTTACAACGGAAACATACAAGCTATTAATCCCACTCATATAATTCGAACAGGAAATGAATGTTGGGCAAATGATTTCGCGGAAAGTCTGGGTTGTAGTTCCCTTTGAAGATTTCGCTCCTCAATCTTCGCCGCGTAACGATCATTTTTAAACAATGAAACAAACAATACCATCACGTACAATTATAGTCGTGCAATTTCAGCTCCACGGTCTTCCAGATGTAACACCAGACCAGAGATATTAGCTTTGAATTAATTAAATACACTATAACGGTGTATATTCGCCGCTTTGTTCAATCCCGTGTCAAGATCAGTGATGTGCGCATGTAGGAAAGGCGCCTCTGATATTGCGTCACGATCGAGTCCCGTTCTCCCAATGAGTTCATCTACACCCATTTCGGGTCCCGCGAGTCTGATATATTTTTCGTATTCTTGAAACCGGAATTTGCTAACGGTCGATCAAATTTCCAGCTGCGATGGTTCTTGTTGGGCCAATAATTCGCGGTAAACTACTCGATGACAATTGATTTATTTAATGGGAGAAGAAAGCCAACGTGTCGGTTTTAGACTCTCACTCAGTGTGTTACGTACGACGCCATGCTATGTATTCGTTCACTTTGCGCTTTTTACGTTTATGCCTTGGCGGTGAGTGAAAAAAGAAGGCAAAAAGGAACAATCCCTTGTTCTCGGATACGGTAGAAAATTATTCTGGAATCCTTCGCCCCATCTTATTTTGATCACCACTGGGCAGTTGGTATCCTACGTGCAAATTTTGTAGTCTCGTAATTTTCCACGGCTCTGTAAGGCCGGCATCTTTATCTCTCTTCCGCCCGCGCTCTCTCTCTCTCTCTCTCTTCGTACATCCATCGCTTGCTTCTATTGCCGGCGGCACTTTTACAGGCGGAGTACTCTGTTTCGCAACAGCTAGTGCGCTATCTCCGATTGATGAAAGAAAAATATAGACACGAGCAAGGACGAGTATCTCGTTGCGTTTTTATCGCCACGATTCGAGAAACTCGGGCGCAAAATGGCGAGAGAATCCTGGATACACGTATACTTCCTAGATACGGACGCCGCGGTACGTCCCGCACAGCCGGCGAAACAAGGAATGAGGGGGCTGCAATTGAGTGGCAGGGCTTTAGCCGTTGGCGTCGCAGCCACCGCCGACCGTCTCTTCGTCGTCTACTCGAGCAGATAGCCGAGTTAAGAGACCCAGACGCTCGCCGAGAAGGACGAACGTAAATAAGAATCAGACGAGTACGCACCGTTAAACAAAGCTCATCCGCTATTTCCTTTTGTTTTTTTTTTTTTTTCATCCTCAAGCTCTCGCTGTACTTTTCGTCCCACCCCTGGCCTCGACTCTTCTCCCATCCCCCGGTCTGTAGTCTCTTGGCTACGGCTTGGGAAAAAAGTCCTGAATGATATCTCCTCGCGAAGTACGTACAGCTACTGCCGAATCGTTAGGATACCTACTTGATCGCGATAATAAAGTAAACACGTTTTTTACCCCTTATTTTGTTGCAGAATGAAAGTTAGTAGCGTCCGCGATACGAGTATAGAGAGGTTTCCTCCCTGAAAATCGATGGTTACCGCCAAACCGGTCCAGGGTTTGCTCCTCCGCAAAACGTAAACAAAATTTCCACGACGATAGTTCTCGGCGTGGCTCATTTATTTACTTATTTACTACACCGCTCGCTGTCCTCGTAGAAACCGCAAGGGCCATTCGAGTGATCTAACGCTATTCCTGGATATTGTTCATCACTCGCCTTTCAGGTGATCCGATCGTGAGATTACATCCCCTTTATCGGCTTTTCGAAAACCTTCTTGATCATTTCGAGGAGATTTTGTACCGTCTTAAAGCGTAAGGGATCAAAAGATTTCAGAAGCCAGAACCATTCATAAATCATGTTCCGCAGTCCCATGAATTTCCAATGCGACTCTTATTATCTGATGAATTTACGAATCCGGATAATTCATTCATGCACCGTAATGCACGCGAAGAGTAGTAAAGTGGGTTTATCGTTATCAGGCGGTAAAAGGTGTTTATTAACGCACCCGGTAACGAGAAGGCGCGGAAATGGCGCTATAACCAAGAGAATGGAACGGAACAGTTTTCATCATTGTACATATCTAGTAATTCGGGAGTATGGAAGTTTGTCGGGAAAGCGTTACACAACGCTTATGGTTAGTTGGGTACAATTGTCAGTCTATGACAACAACGAGCGAAGAACCTCTCTCCGCCCTAAACTCACACCGTGTTCCGGTAATATTCCGGCTGCTGACCACGGTACAATGGACACTTTCCTTCACCTCGTCCCTCGGGATGACCAGTGATCAATAACTCGGGCGAATGTCTTTGTCGTGCACCCAAGTAGGCATCTATGTATACTTTATCCACACGTAGATACGAGCACACAACCCCGCCCACACCTACATCCGACCCGCATCTACACGTCGGCCACCTCGCGTCGGTCTATACCTCGATTCTTTTCCATTGTGCACTTCTCTTTTATACCCACCGCCACCATTCTCGCAAATACTTATTACGATGGGTAAGATATCGCGGCATCTACCTACCGCCAGATGCACACCTACGCATACCCACCATCCGGACCACCGTATACAAAGAGTGACGTGGTACATGCGTCGATTCGTGCACACACGTCCCACGTATGTCACATCGACGATGGATATTCTCGGCGTTCGAGTTCGGACAAGGCAGGCCGAGCGGCTTATTACATTTGAAGGCTTGTTAGAGTTGATTATTTGTAGACAAGCCGTGCAAATATTGGCATGATATTCCGTATTACGGGTCAGTGAATTTTTCCAATCCCAATCCGCCCGTGGAAAGTAGGGTCTGTACGCTGCTCCTCGCAACATGTACACACTTGAGGGATAAAAAAAAGAAGGAACGAGAGACAAAGAGAGGGAGAGAGACAGCGAAGTGTGCGGTGGATGGCGTTCCGCCTTGGCGTACACCGTATCGTAGAACTATCGGAGAGCTTGGAGGACACGCCGCCGAAGAAGAGGAGAGGATAGGAGGGTGAGAGAGAGAGAGAGGAGAGGGCTGTGCAGCTTGCTATTTCATTTGTTTGGTGTTCCTTCGGGGTATTAGAGAACGTGCTGCTGGCTGGCGAAACGTGCTATCCGTGTAGACACCTAATAGAAGCAAAGCAATCTGATGAAACCAATAAGCGTGACGGAATGCGATGGAGTATCGGGGAGATCCGGAGGAGCCGGGAGCCATCCTCCGGCTCACGGTCGACATCGAAGCCGCCGGTGTGTACGGGTCGACGTTCACAAGGAAGTTCGTAACCTCAACCGGGACGTGGAGCGGATGCCAGCCGACGCCTGGCGGCGCGACGGCCCCCGACGTCTACCCGAGGCGTGACCCTCCTCCGAGGAACAAAAACCGTCGCTACGAATTTAAAACGAATTAAACGGGTGGCCGACCCTCGGAGCCAAACGCCACCATCCGACTCTCCGCGCCTCTCCGCGCCTCTCTCGTTTCGGATTAATCTCCTCCGCCACCCCCCCTCGCTGTGCAACGAAACTTGGTCCGTCCTCCCTGCAGTCTGAGCGGACGGATCGCCGCGCTTTCCGTACTTATCTCTCATACGCCACCAGCTTGGCTCTAGCTTCGCCTTAGCTTCGCCTCAACTTCGCTCCAGCTTCGCTCTACCGCGGCACGACACTCGGGCCTGGCACGGCGGCATTCCACCGCGTCTCAGAACTTGGGCGGCTCTTGCCATTTCCACGTTGTGTTTGCCCTGTCCTCCGAGATCTCGTAGTGCTGGATCATGATGCATGCGCCGAAGGATCGGTGCTCTCGCTGGTCTTGTAATTCCTCTTCTTTTATCGGCAAAACACAGAGTTACGGGAACCGACTAGCGTCTTGCCTCACCGTACATCTCAATTTATTCGGTTCACAATTTTCGGAGCTGTCACTAAATAAATAAGTCGACACGTTCCGATCCCTTTCTCTACCTGACCTTTCCTCTTTCCCGTCGCCGGTTTCCCTCTTCGTTCGAACCACGTGGTAATAAGGACGGAACGAATTTTATCAAAAAATCGTACGTGTATTCCGCGGGGCAAGCGGCGTGACATCGCGTTGTCCCGAATATCGATCGTTGTACGTTTCGTTGGATAACTGATAAGAATTTTTACGACGGCAAGTGCGATGAGCATTGTCCCTTGTTAACGCAAACGTTTTACGACCTGATTCGAAAGGCAACTCGCCGTGTCATCGACAACGAGCGCATACCGCTGAATAATACCAGGAAACGTAGCCCAAGAAAACGAGACAGTAAGAGACACAAAGAGCTCGACGGATAAAGGGGAAGAGAAGAAGAGGACGTTCCGGGGCTGGCGCATCGATTGATCAGAGCCTGATTGCAGCTTTGAGGAACACGTCTTGCTGGCCACCTCTCGGTTTCCTCTGAATTGTTTCTCCCGTCGCGGAGGGAGCTTCTTGCTCAGATCGCTCTATTCCAATTACAAATCTACCTCCTGCTAATTCAGCCCCGGCCAGCTGATGCTAACCGATAATAATATTCCATTAAGCCAGCAAGGCTGTACATCACGGCCCATCACGGGCCATCATGAACTCCCTGCGCGTACCACCCGAGTGATAAGATCTACACGAGGCGTTAATTACCTAGACTACCGCGTTACACCGGCACCCGAGATATTTGCAGCTGGTTGAATCGCGACTATAAGATCAAGTATGTAGGTCCGGTGTCGAGCTTCGTTTCAACGCCACATATCCGCTGCACTTCGTGCTCAACTACACGAAGTCGTCTGTATAATGTCTCCTTGTTTTTATTTCGCCTCGCCTCGCCTCACCTCGCTTTATCTTTCCTTTCCTTTCCTTGCCTTCCAGATTCCCTTTCACTTCCTCTCTACTCTTCACTTTTATTTCTTTCCAATCTTTCTCTCGCTTTTACGTTTCTTGTGTTGCTTTCCGCTGATCCTTTGGTCTGCACCCCTGTGCCCCCATCGTATTTCGACTTTACACTCGGTTGCCCCCATTTTTCCATCAACTAAATTAACCTTTTGCGTTTGGTAGAGACTCGCGACGAGGATCGAGCCTCAAACTTTCTGTCGGAAAAAGAATTATATTATTATCCGCCTTCAACTTGGCGGTTACAATTTATATGTAACTCCAACTCACGTCCCATCAAACTAATTATCCTATCTACTGGGTTCGGTGTTGTCACGCAATCGTGTCTTTTCCTTCATTACAACCTACATAAATATAAGCCTTTTGAAAAGAAGCAACACGTCAGCGAATAGCTTCTATAAGATTCTTACGGGACATTGAGACAGTTTTCGTAAGGGTTTCGAAATATGTAAAATATTGGAAATTCACAGGGATTTTTTTTTTACATGCATTTTGTTGAACTCACAGTCATTTAAAGTCACGTGTTGTATCCGTGTACAAATTCGTGCGAAGGCTATCAAGTCTTCAATTTTATTTCGTATTTACCAGTATAGTACATGTGATAGATGTCTGCTGAGACTAACAAAAGACTTGTTTTGGTCATTTCAACCTCGTCTAACAATAAGTTCGTTTCTGATGGGAGATTGTTGGAAACTTTCAGAGGCAATATCTCACGAGTGGTTGAACGATAAGATACTTAAATTGGCGTCGTTGAATTCGTTTCAATGTCCCGTATAAAACACGAGGGTAATGAAAATGCGAGATGGAAGTGATTTTGAAAATGAAAAACGACGTAGGTAAACTGCTCTTCAAGCCGGCGACTCTGTTGAGAATAATAATATATATGGCCTCTGGTATCTACTTGCACGGCTGTAATCTTGCGATAGACTCGCAACGATTTTTATGGTTAGTTGTTGGCGAGAATTGTAATTTACAAGGTGTTATCGTCTGACAAGCTAGTGGGAGATAGAACTAAATTGCCGACGCCTGCGGGTAACAATTATGCGCTTGCCTTTAAGTCAATATTGAAACGAGAATTACCCAAAGATAGGTTACTCACGGGCCCATGCGCCAGACCTGAGTGAGGTGAGTTGTGTGCCTTCAGCCCCTATTGTTCTGTACTTCCTGATCCGTTTTATTCATACTCGTTTCTTGTTATTTCTTTTACAACGCGTATACGTACCGCGGACTCTGGCATTGAGTAATTTGAAATTCGAATATTGATTCTCACACTTTACCGCCGAACAAGGCATAGGTCTACTTTTAGAACCAAGTTTGAAAGGACATATCGAGTTCGGAATTTGAATCACGCATTATTCCCCATTCCGGACGTGTCAGTGGAATCTAAAGAAAACGAAAGCAAATAATAGACGCGTGACCTGCCTCTCTCGTGCGTGACGTTGCGTTAAACGGTGAACCTTGAACCGTACGTGCCTACGTTACAACGCTCATGACTTTTACTTTCAGGCAAAGAGACCAGCCACGTTTCTCCCGGAGAACCGATGATCCGACGATGAATTTTCAACTCGATAATCTCGCCACTGTGTCCGAACGGTGCTCGTCCACACCGCTCGAGCTGTTTCCAACGGCCTCGGTGAGCGACGATTGATCATCGGTATCCATCCCGTCGTGAACTGGCAAATATCAATGATCGCGTAAACTGCTAATCAGGGAATGAGCAATACAAACACTGTTCATCGAACCTTGCGCGCTAACAGTGGGTTAATCATAATTGATCAGACGCCACTGAGCCTGGAGTAGTCGATCAAATAAGCGCGGTAATCCGATGACTCGTCCGTTCATCCGTAGCATGGAATTAATTGGAAAAAATAGGAAATCAAATGAACAGTGAATTCATTCGAACCTCGCCGTGGTCGGAGAATGTTCTACGACCGAACGTGAAAGCTTTACGAAGCGAAGTCCAGTTGCTATCCTCCGGCTGCCGCGGAAGCCGCGACTGCGATATCCTTAATGGCCATACGCAATTAGCCACAAATCATTGGAATGATGTATAACTCTAAGGAATATACCCCCGTCGGCGAACTAGTCATGAACTTTTCCCAGGACAGCTGCAGCTGTGCGGACGATTTATCCCCGGGTGTATTGTGGATATCAGAGAAAGAATCCTCCCCGGAGGTAAGTAGGTACAAGTCAGAGAGACCTGACGATGAGACCGGCTGCGGCATCACGGAGAAATCGAGTCTGTCGGAAGTCGACTTAGTTGCCACGGTTAAGCCGGCCGAGAAGAACAAGATACGCTGATAGTTTACAACTGAGGGCAAACTGCTAAGTGCAACGCGGCTAAACGCGCCGGCTTAGGGGAGAAGAGAGAAGGACCTGCGTGAGCGGTCCAAGGAGGGAGTGAGCGAGTCGGTGAGTGACGTACGTCGAGAGGAAGAGAGCCCGGTTACCGTACGGGCGCGGTGCCATGTGCCAGGGATATAAAATCTATCACCCGGTCAATTGCCTGCGAAAGGATTCGCTGCCATTGCTGCAGGTTCTTCTGCGATCACTCGCATGGCATCGGCCGTCAAGCAACGCCTGACGTGTAGCCGTACAACGCAGGACAGGCTATGAGCAACAATAATAAAGGCGCGTATGGTTTATCGGAGGCGGGGGGGCAATTACGGAGTTTGTCATTAGCGATTTCATCGGTCAACTGAACGCGGTGCAGAAGAAATGATTTGAGAGTCCTGTTACATACGTGTGTGGATATATTTCGACTCGTATCACTCGGCAGTCATTAAATAATTAAAGTTATTATATTTACGCTCGTAAAGACGGTCAGCTTGTCAGAGCTCGGCGGAATGGCTGCAACCGGTAAGCCTAGCGGGCTATGGGGGTATAAAACTCGCTCCTGCACCGCGGTTGTGTTATTATAAATTCTCTAGGAGCAGTGTAACTGCACGCTGTTAGTAAGTACGTGGTACCTGCCGACGTACGGAGGCTCAGCGAGAGAATTACTCCTAATAACTTTGAAACGGAAGTCTAAGTGAATGTACCTTCCGGAGGGAATGGACCGGGTCAAACCGTACGTTGAATATTGAAGGTCCGAGTCCACCGCTTGATGCAGTCTCCCGCCATCCGGCGAGCCACTCGAGCCTTGCAAGGTCAAGCTTGAACCTCCCGCAAGCGCTGTCCATCTTACGATGCAAAACGGCGTAGGTTATGCAACGCGTCGTGGCGCAGGGGAGCCCGGCCGTGGCTGTTAGTTACACGCGTCTTAATTGCACGTAGGCGATACTCTCTTCCGATGCTATCACGTGGCAGCTGTCAACGCAAGCTGCTGCCCGCGCCTGAGCTAACGGGTGTCGTGTAAGTATCCAATTTGCGTGAATTCCAACACCTTGACGTGCCGTCCGGAAACTCGGCTTGCGCGCTGCGACGACGACAGAAATCGTATAACCGAGGGATTCGCGGCTTTCAGGAACTAGTCGCCCCGCGATCAGAGTGCGGTGGTGAAAATAAGAGAGGCCGTCATTTCGCTGACCCCAATTTCGACCCAGACGAGAGGTCGTCTCTTCTTGACAGGGTCTGATCGCTTCGCCTTGTTCCCAGCTCAACTGACGATGAGTTAAAAATTGAGATTATCCGTATCCAAGCTGAGAAACGGCGAGTCTGCTTCCCCGTCGTATAACCGCATTGTAAAAATGTGCGCAAGCGAGCAGTCTGCTGCTTCCGGTAAACATCGAGGTGTTCTCAAGCGTTCCCCAATAACGGGAAAGTCTGCGTAACTGCTTATCCCCTGCACGCTTGCATAATGCGCACGGTAAATGAGCTGCGGACGAGAAGCCTGGCTGCGAATTTCCTGTAAAAGGAGTCTCTGACCTCGCGCCGTACGCGGAGGAAGAGTGTCGACCGAATTCATTATCGGGCAGGCTGTGATTCATGAACTTGGTGCATATCTGCGCGGACACGAGCAGGCGATACGTTATTCTATTTGCAGGACGCGCCGATCCGAGGCTGGATAGTCAGCCTGGCCGGATCACTCCGACGCTTACGATTAGCCAAAGTGCGCGTGGGCGTTGCGGGGAAACGACTCTCCTTCTTCACCCCACGTATCGTCGCACGCACTCGTTACACAAACGCGAGCCTGAGCTCGGCTCTTACGTGCACCCTCGAGGCTGGCTCGCTTCGTTCTTCGCCTCTCTTGCTCCCAGGTTGCAGAGGGCCCCGTTCCTCTCCCTTTCGCGGCGCTCGCTCGGCCCGCAAATCATATTCAAGAAGTCGAGGCATTTCCTCGTCCGTTTGCCGCGGACTCGCTTCCGCCCGCCTCGAACTCGTTTTGCTCCGGCAGCGTCACCGCGCCTCGACGCCGCGATGCTGCAGCTGGCTCGTTGCAATTTAGAGATTAAAATCACGTTAGCGAAAGGGTTGGGCGAAAAAGTTCCCCCGCTCGCTATAATCTGCCGATCAACCTAAGCCTAGCGCTTGCAGAAGGAGGAAAACTCCATTATACCACTGTCAGGACTAGCTCGCCTACCACCTCAAACGTGTCGCGTTCTCATCTCTGTCGTAATCAACGCGATCCCTGACCCAGCTGCACCTGCCAAGACCTCGTACGCAACGTCCGACTGCGAGTGCCTCAGAGTGACAGCGGATTGACCTCCGCCCTGAGCATGCCGCTCGAGGAATTCAAAATTTCCCTCGAAGATGGTGCAAGTTAAGGTCGACGACGTCGACGACGTCGACCGTCCCTCGGGCGTCCGAGTCTCGTCGGCGGTGGAAATGCCTGCGGTCGAGTCTTAGCTCCCTCTCGCCACGATCTTGGCTGGCACTTCTCGCTCTCGGAATGCTTCTGGAAATTCTGTCCGTATCTTTTCCTCGTCTCGCGCCCAGGGCGCCTGCAACACCGCTGCGCACCATTGCCTTGCGACTCCTTATTCCCTCCTCGCGTTAAAGGTACGATAATCGGCCCACGGGCTTTTGGCTCTCGCCGGACACTCCGAGGGGGAATATGCGGGGGAAAGAGAGTAGGTACGACGATTATCCGACCCAAGCCAACTCGAGAGAAACCGCTATCGCCTATTGGATTGCGGTTCGCTCGGTGGATGCCGACGTCAATTGCTCGTCAGGCTCACCTCTCTCGGAACCACCGCAAGCTTTCGTTGACTCCCCGAGTCCGTATTCCCGCGGCACCCGCCGATCCACCCGGGATCTTAAAACCCTCCCGTTATAGGTAGGTACGTATCTCAGCCACCCTGGCAAATCGTTTCTGTGCTCCATACTCATACTCGTTTCTCCCACAATGTAGAGGATCGCCCGTTCTGACTCGGCTGATACGATTCATACGTGACCTGTGGCCGATACAAAAATAACCTTCGGATAAAAAGCTTGCTTTTCCGCGACCGCGCCGTCCTACAAGCCGGGAGGACACATTTTCGCCATAAAGGATACGGGTAATCCTTTCAAAGCTCGGCAAACCCCGTTCAAATGGATTCTCTCGAGTTATGGAAAGGGGAAAAAGACGAATCATTGAATTTACCGCTGTTTGGTTTGACTTCCGTCAGCCACACCTTGTATTCCTCACTTTCGTTTTCTCCGCGTATACGTACGAGGTAAGTGTACCAGTTATCGACAGATTTAGACCCAATTATTGACCCTTTTATTTTCCAAAATTATAAATTGACGGTACAAATTTTGAATTTCTCGATTAGTAAAACCAATCGCTGGAGGGTTAGACGCTAGAAACTTATTTTTTGGTAATTCTAGAACTAAGGATCAAACAAATACAACCAAAAAAAGGTCATGCATTGGAACAGGGTCAATAACTGGTACACTTACCTTAGTTGGTAACGGCTATAAAACTCGTTCAAATAGATGATCATTGACGAACAGAAATGAAGCTATCGTGAAGAGAAACGGACGGCGGTATCGGTCAATTCGTGTACTAGGCAGTCGCGCACAATGTGTGTATATCCATGAGCAACACACCTTTGCAAGGATGGGAATGCAAATTGCAGCTAGATCGCGCGATGCCCGCGGTGTCGGAACAGCGGGGGAGCCGTCTGCTCTGGCAGAAGTTGCTTTTTCTTGCTCCACCTCAGCCGCGACATGTATAAGCGTATGCATACATAAAGCTGTGTACTCGCGGCAGTATAAGCTGCATATCAGCCGCGTAACGTCGTTCCCCTATCTATCCGGCAGCCGTGCGAGGGTCTACATGCGCGCTTCCAGCGCACGTCAGCGATAACTTTTAACCGCGGATCCGCATCGGAATACCCGCCGAATCCGAATTCCATAAACGCACACATCACGATCGCTCCTCTGCACGGCAAAAAACGAGACGAGGAAAAGGAGAAGCCGAGTAAAGTGGAACCGCACTTACAAACCGAGGGAAGGGATCCCGGGTTTCGGGGTAGGTATAAGGCAATATTCAAGCTTCAGGGCAGAAACGGCGGGCGATTTTTGGGAGCCAGGTGTTAAAAATGTCGGCGTTGTCTAATTCGTTAAAAATTACTGCAAGTATAAATTTTGTAAATGACATTCAACACACGCGTGCCTCGCGTCGATTCTGTCAGCCCTCTGTTCTCCACGTTTTTCACCCTAGTTTGCCTCACTACCGGATGTCAGTCGGGCCTCGAGAGTCAACGCTCGTCATTTTTCAGATTGTCAAATGATTTCATCACGTGTGATTATGCTCTTCCTCTAGAATGAAACGGAGGGAAAATTTGTTTTGCAAAAAGGTACGTGAAATTTTATTCCCATCGATTAATCGTTGAGGGTTCTTAAATAGCTTTAATGATACGTAATCTATTTTTCGTTTTTTCTTCTTTTTTTCCCCTAATCGCTGAGCCATTATAAGCTACCAAATATCTGCATAATGAATCGTCCACCTGTGAACGCTAGCCAAAACCAGACAACGGCGGTTTCTCGCGGTGATTCCTGCATAATTTCGACACTCGCACAAGTCCGGACACAAGCCGCGTACGGCTTTGCGTGGCTTACAATTACCACCGTTCAACACGTAATTCGCTGTTTCAACCGCCACTTCTTTGGTCGCATTCAGCTTTATGGAAATCGGAGCTAATTGGACCAGATGCTGAAAGGCACTCGCGTAAGCACCGTTGAAACAGGCTAAAATTGTACAACGAAGCAATTTACGGACGACCGAAAATTCATTCGTTTAATTCAAGTCGAGTTTTGCCGACTGTGCGAATCGCGCGCTGAATTTCTAAGCTTAAAAATAGACGCGGATGAACAAAGTGAACGGTATCCGAGCAAATATAACAATTTCCACATTCCCATAACGGGGTTGAAAACAGATTGTGTTTCTAATCTAGCACGCATTGCGTAGGTAGGTATCTACAAACGATACCTTCGATCATGCCGTATTAGGGTCGTTTGACGTGTCGTCGGTAATAAATAAAATATCAGGTACATGCATCCGGTGTATGAAAGGTCGCTAACGTCGCGCAGCCGAGATCGGATGGGCAGGAAAGTGCAGGCGAGGAATAAAGTCATACCGGTACAGACCGTCGACCTGCCGGCCGTATATGGAGTTGGCCACGTTTTCAATTATACACGATGAACCCTGACACCGAAACAATTATCTCCTCGGTCCGTTACTTGGTACCGGCGCCATGGGAGACGCCGAAGCGTGGATGGCTACCATGCTCGCAATGACCGCAAAAGGTTTACCGATCGGCGCTACCCAATCTCCGATAGTTAGCTCGAGCGTGATAATTGCATGATTTTCCGTAGCTTAGTTAAGGGCCGACTGTCTTTCCGCCCCCGCGCCGACCTCCCTTTCTATTTCCCCTTTCGGCCGCGGGATCGGGCATTAAACGTAAGAGGCTTAGAGGAAGAAATTTACTTCCAAACCAAACTCGCCGAGGCTGTGTATAACCTCTAAGCCCCCAGCTTCTTCCGCGGCTGTCGACCCGCCGCACCAATTGCCTTCCAACGTCAGCAAGATGACGGGCATTGTTGCAGAACAGAGCTAACGGTGGGGTGAAGACATTAGTTGCGGAGCGGGCGGGATTCCTCTCCCGACCCGCCGTATATCTCATCCTATTTTCCATTTCGTCCAGAATCGATTCCGGCAAACTGGCGATCGTCCGCCTATTCCTTGCTTCGATAGATTCTTGGCAACAGCTGGAATTCCGCGACACCTTTTTCCCGACGTCCATCCGAGAGAGATCAGGGAGAATCTTGTTCGGATACTCTCCTCACCGGTGACAATGATCTGAACTACGGAACACGTGTTGGTCCAAAAAACTGCAAACGCTCGTGTATTTTGTTTTTTCTAATATCGTCATCTTTCTTGAGAAGAGTGGAAATTTTTTTACTCTTTCGGTCAAGAATTCTTGAGTACAAAACAACGTGGTTTATCTTCGTTATCAAGAATTTGACGATAGTTACGGTTTTGAAAGAATCGAGAGAAAGCTTTTATTGATAATGCGTTTTCAATAAGTCCTCCGAATCCTATATCGAATCAGAATTTTCATCACCGTTCGATTGTCACGTAATTCCCCGGGAGCTCTATTCTACCAATTGATTCTAACTCTCCGACTGCACCTCGGCGCAGCGCAAGATTCGCTTTTTCTTTTCATTTAATTTAAATAATTGAACAAAGGACCGTTCACCAAACTGCTAAACTCGAGAAGGATCTTCTCTTCTAGTCTTCTCAGAAGTTCAGCTGCGAATCGATGGCGCACCGTTCGTCTGACGATGGAAAATCTTATCACGGAAACGAGCTTACATGATATAGAAACGTGTAAAATCAGAGTGGATAAAAATCCGCAATGGGAATCCTGCATGATGTAGGAAAAATGCTCACAAAAGTGTTTCTGCACATCGCGCCACTCGGTAGGTGGTAGTGGAAACTGGTTCAACGCTGCCTGCATGATTGAATTTTTCTCTCTTCTTCCGCGCGGTGTCGATCACGCCGCAAAAGATTGCACAACTGGTTGATTTATGCCACGATAACCTGGCTACGTCGGTACCAGGATACGGAAGAACAGCCGGAGGATGAGACCGCGCTGCGTTAAATGATGCTGCATTATCTGTCGCCCGCGCTCTATTCCGATGGACAAGAGAGTTAACCTCATACGAGGCTCGGTCGTGCATCAACAAGCAGCTCCTGGAGCGACGGTGGCGATGTCCGCGATGTCCGCGTTATCTCGCGCATAAATTTGCACGGGTTTGCAAAGCAGGGTCGTTTTCATCTCGTCTCTTCCGCTCCTTCGACCTCCTCGAGTACTCGACCGGTAGTCGCTCCGTGGCCCGAGCCAACAACAACTCCGAGGAGGAAATCTCGTCCGCTGGGTAAAATTGGCGGAATCAAACTCTCGGAGGGCTAACTACACGGCATGAGGACCCTTTTCGTTTACTCCTTCTCTTCCTTCTTCACAGGCGGGAGAATTATTTCCCCGATGTATCACCGGAACGGCCGTGGCATTTTCTTGTTCCCGCAGCTCCTCGGATCGCCGTTACAACTCCAGGAGGCAGAACTACCCTCCGCCACCCTCGATCGATCCGCGATTCCCTTTCCCACACAAAACGGCTCTTGCACACCTCCTTCGCTTCGTTTCTTTCGATCCGTTTTCACGTCCCCTCCCGCGAATGTCGTTCAGGTCCGAAAACAGCCCGACATCCCGTTTGCCCCGTAAATTAACCGCGGTACAAAGAAGTGCCCGGAACCCTCTTTATACGCGCCAACGAAACGCTGGAAAGCTGCCTCGATTAAACATCGATGAATCGTCGGGCTTCGTGGGCGGTATTTATTTCTCATTTATGCTTAGCTTCTCTGCAATCCTTGCGACGATCGAGTGACAGGGTGTGATTGGAGATGACGTTGTGGTCAGACCGCGGTGGCAGCTACGCCATGGCGCGCGACATCAAGCGTGTCGAATGACGATCTGGATTGATTTCTTGTGCTGTTGGGAACCGGAGGACCGATTCTTGACGGTGGACGGCTCCCCTGACAGCCGCCGAGTGCGCGAATGAATTGAGATGTTGATTACAACGTACGCAATCATTCCTCGTATTATTGCGGTCGAGCGGTTTGAACGGCTGTTGTGACGGCCTCTGCATATTCGCTTGTTTTTATCAACCCCTCCGAGTAGATTATCGAATTGAATCTACCGCCAGTTCTTGCCGTTCGTGATGCACGCACATACCGACACTCGCTTACTTCTGCTCCTCGGCAAGGTCGGCCGTCGGACGCGGGCACCGTGAACGAAGTTGACATTAATCTTGTGATCAACGAACAGTGCGCGGTGCAGTGTGCAGCCCGCTCCATATTACCCAGCGTAAAGTATCAGTTTTAACGTGGTGCCTGTAGTTAACATCCGATTCAATTGATTCGTCGGATCGTCGGCTGGATCATCCTGAACAATTTTTAACCCTCCTCATCGGCCATCGGCGTTGTGTTAATTGGCTGAGGTGTGATTAGTGACGAGTACCCACGGAGTTGCCATTGAGGGTGAAAGATAAATGGCGATCGTAATGAGGGAGAAGCGTCACCCTAAACCGCGTGCAAGAATCGCTATGAAATCGGACCAGTCAAGTCGCCTCTCTATAAAATACGACCGGAGTTACCGATGGCAGGTGACAAATAGGTACTGTTACAGCCAATTTCTTTAATAAATGATGCCATTAGACGCCAAGAGGCGATAAAAATTTACGTAAAATTATATTATGCGCTTTCGCCCCCGCCTCGTCTTAAGGTGAAATTGGATATTTATTGAGCACGGTTACAGATACGTCATTTCCGCGGTTCCTTTCATGGCCCGGCTTCTCCTGCCCAGTCTATTATAGGCTACATAATGCGGCTGTTCGCAAGCCAGGAAGGATCCTTTCAAAGATACCAGCTGCTTCTCAAATTAACCGTTTCGACATTTTCCTCGCGCAGGATGACTTGCGTGAATAATTTGTCGTGCGTAGGATTGATCGGTCAGGGCCATTGTACGATGAAATCGATGCTGTACGTTATATGTAAACCAGACGTAAGCACGTATACGTACGCATTGAAATTTCTTCGGCTTTCCTTCTTTTCATTTCTCGGGTAATTCGCGTTCCTACTCTAGAAACGATTTCAAGAGGTAAACCGAATGCAGAACCGAAGCCAGAGCTGCACTCGTGCATCGCGGTAAAGTGCAGTTCGCGGATCGAGTAATTCGCACAACATTGATCCAGCGTTAGCGGGGAACGACTTGCGCGGCATGAAATTTTCACAGCTTCATATTTTCTGAAATTCAAAGAGGACAGAAAAGACAAACGCCCTTACCAATATAGAGAGTGATTGAAAAACTCTGCTCTATCGATAAACGCGGATCGGCTATTTACAGCTACTCGTACGAGGTACGCGCGCTTGCGTCAGGATGCGGGACAACTGGATGGATGGATGGATGGATGGACGGATGGATGGATGGATAGAAAACCGCGGAGATTGCAGGTGTAATACGTGCGCGGCTGAGGAGCAAGGCAGGCAAGGTACGCCGACCAACGCAAAGTTGTAGGTCGCGACTTATTATCCTGTTTTACCCGATCGATCTGAAAGAGGATTCTTCCTCGAAGCGAACCGTGGAACCGAACGCGTCGCTTCGATTGACCGTCAATAATTCAATCGATCCCCGCGTATGTGATCAATGCATGTAACTGGTACTGCAGCTGGGTCGCGTCAAGGTCGCATACTTCGAAATATGATCCTGCCCACTACACGCCGCTGGCTATTATTATCATTACCATCCCATATTGAAATCTGCCTTTCAACCGTGTATTTTTACCCGTATATTTATAATATTCTGCCGAAGGCATAATATAACGCATCTGCACTATCATACCATGCCCCCGGAATGCAGACAGGGTATTTTTCATCAAGCTTCAAAACCTTCCGCGACTTCGTCATCTCATCCGAGCGAATAATTTCTTTCTATTTCCCTTTCTCTCTTTACCGCTGTAGTGTCGCCAACTCGCGTTACCGCGGTAAGAAAAAAAAAAAAAAAAACGTCAGGTCTCGTTACATGAAACGAGAGAAATGGCATAATTTTTTCAGGGAGAATCCGATTTCTATCTGTATATACAATGGATTCATTCTCTTGTTACTCCGATCCTTCTTTGAATTCACTTTACTTTTATTCGTTGTTAAAATTATCCCTGAAATCAATCAGTGTATGTACACAAGGAGCGTATCATTCCAACAAACAGACCGTGGTTTGTTATTACGTTTGTAACAGGAAGGAGTATACAACAGGGTACGCATCACTGGGACTCGTCGTTGACGGGAGAAGAGTAGCACCCGCGCTGCGACTTTGCTCTTGCACTTTGGACGCCAATGTACTGTACCTCTGTATATACTCGTAATTGGCTCACCAGAATGAGGTATTACCGGATACCGTTCCAGGCAGCTCGATCTTCTTCGCCATCCTCATTACGGCGGAGAATACTGATTCGTGGTAACAGAGACAAAAGTAATAATAGTAACAACAACAATAATAATAATAATAATAATAATAATAATAATAATAATAATATTATTATTATTAGTAATGCCAATGGTTTGATAAAAGATTATACCCAACAGAACACGTTATTAACAATGGCTCGTCTCTCTTTGCCTGAAAAAATCCCCCTAATCACCGCGATTGACTTTTGGTCAATTCTATTCGAGTCCAGACTCTTTGATGTTCAATTCTCGACTACAAGAGCAGCGTATTTGGAAAATGATGGATTGGAATACGTTATATCAATTTCTCCGAACGTGTCCAACGGTGCTTTTATTAAAATGAAATTTCTCTTAAGGCTCGGTGCAAACAGTCGTTAAAAGCATTAGAGCAATTGAATAAAAACTCGTATCTGTCGCTGCGTGCAGCCCGTACACGAAATTGAAGTGACGAAATATCAGTAATCTTCTATACTCGTGTACACGTTCGTTCCCTTGGGCCTCTTACTGGTACCGAGTAGCCTTTATACAAGGCTTACAAATTGAAACGACACTCAGCCAGGTCGTCGAACCTTATAAGGCGTCTTAGTTCTCTCCAGGAATTACGTGTACACCTGCATTTCCGAAAAAACGGAAAGAGTTAGAAAAGAATCGGCCCATTTTACATGCATAATAGTTTCCTTCGGTAAAAAAGGTGTTGACACGTGAATGATAACGATAATCACAGATACGCGCGTATTAAAGGCCGACGTAGGTGCATAAAGGTGGACATAGGCGCATAAATGTGCACACACGCACACGCACGTAAAGAGGCGTGTGGCGCTGAGCTCATTTCGCTGAGCACGTGCTGGGAACCATGAAAACTTAATTATCGCTGGCTTACCTTGTTAAAGCCGAGCGAGGATCTCTTGCGATAATCGAGGCGCAAATATTTGTTTGGAAGTTAATTCAAAGGCATACAATACAAACGCGAGGGGCGAGCATATATGAAGGGGGAGGAGAGTAAAATGTTTCGCTAAAAGATTTTCGAATCGAGTGTAACGATGACGCGTTTGCGGGAAAAGTTTTGCCTCATCGGTTCAGAGGGAAGCGCTCGGTTGTATGCGTGATATTGACGTATTCCTTTCTTTTCGCGTCGGCAAACATCGCCGTACAACGTTTCGTCCCCCCCGCGCGCTTCCGGTAAACAAATTACGTAATTACCGAGACAAGTTATTGCAGCGTATCGGATCACTTCTCTTTCCGCGTCACTCCGTGTACAAACTCGTAAATTACCTATCCCGGAACACCGTACAGCTCTACGACCATTCGCTCCACCGAGAAAACTCTTTAATGCCTTGCCGATGAAAAGACGAGAGGCAGGTAAAACTTCCCTTTACACACTTTTGATTGGACCTGGTATACGTAGGTATGCGCAACAAAGAACGAAACTAGACGAAGTTCGAAGTACGGAAAATCTTTCCACGGAAAGCAAATCCACCGCGTCAAGTAATCGAATCGCGCAAGTTTCCGATGCATCGAGTCGATATGCCAATTTAGTTGTTTTGTGCTCACCCGAGGAAACGGAATTTCCAGGTCACCCGTCTAGCTCTCTTTTATGCGCCTAGCTGTTACCCGGACGGAGCAATATTTCCTCTTCATATTCCTCGCCCCTCGAGGCTGCAAGTGCGAAGAAAAGTTTATGCAATGTTTTCGCATCCGAGCAGTTTCGAATCATTCTAACGATCGGTCCGTAATTCTTAGACCATGCACGGGTCCGTTGTTGTCTACTCAATTGTTCGAGCATACGTGCGGAGAGTCAGAGAAACATCGTGAATATCGTCGTTCGCTGAATGCTCACTGATAGAATGTAAAACAAAAATAGTAATGTCAGCGGATTCTTTACTACACTTTATCGACTTGTATCGTATTGTATTGTAATTGCCATAAATGTGTACCGATTGAGAAAAAAGGAAAAAGCTACGTGTGTAAAATATTGAATTTACGTGGTGAAATGATTCACGATTCGGTAAATTGCGATACGATTAAACCTTCGTAGCATCGTTGAGTAGGTACGAAATGGGCGTGATTCTGTAATACCGCAAGTAAATTTCAAAGATTTTCGAGAAATGCTACGGACCGTGACTTACGACAAGCCCCTTTACTTTGGCTGCATCTAATTAAGAAAGGGCGACCTCTCCGGAGTTTCTGACTTTTAACTAATATTATATGAAATTGAAAAGTTTCGCCGTAACAAAACCGCGGTAATTAAAACGAAAAAAACAAAAAAGAAAAAAGAAAGGAAAAGAAATGACATTTAATTTCAAGAAATACGCGTGCTTGAGAAATTCCCCTTCGTCATAATGAGGCGTAGGGTTCATACTCTTTCGACGGAACTTTGAGGAACGAATGCAAGTTCATTATATGCTGTACGCTACAGAATAGCAGCGTCAGCAGCAATAGCAACGGCAGGCAGGTTTGTTCTTCTGGAATAGTAGGATAATACAAACGAATCGGGAAGTAACTTTGCGAACGAACGGAGCTGGGAAGCGGTGTACAGACTCTGAAAAAGGAGAACTGTAATCCGGTCGCGCACCGTTTGTTTGCTCGAAGAATCGCGAGCCGGTGCAACGGTCCTCGAGCTTAAGACTCGCTATTGTAACAATTAAGAGGCATCACTTACGCGAGGGTACGGGAAGCGCTTAGTAAGAGGGTATAAGGGGCTGGTGGTAGGATAATAATGCACTCGTAAAATCTGTGCCCGAATAATAATTCGTGGATTAAGGCCAGGCGAACGCGCATTGCTATGCGCGACTCGAATGAAATTAGCCAGGCAAAAGTACTTTGTACAGTTATGCGTCGTTGATATGTGGGACGAAACGTGACTCAACGAGTCACGAATACCCCGAAGCTGTGTGGGTTTCGTACGACAGGCAGAAGCAACAGCAGCAGCACCTCGCTTCGCCGAAGCCTCTCTTCGATCGAGCCGGGCAACGGTTCTCCTGATTTTCAACCTGTAAAGACCGCAGCATTCTTTGACGACACGTATGCTCGCAGCGGCGTGCTTCCGATACGCCTTCTTGTGCCCCTTTTACCGATCCACACGACGCAGCCGAGTCGGGGCCCGAATTTCTTGAAATTGGAAAAACCGAAAAAAAATCCCCCCCTCTTAAAAAAACAAAGAAGAGAAACAACGAAATCCTGTCGAATCACGCGGACATGTGTTTTATTCAATTCCCTCTAACGGTAGTCGATACCTGCAGAAAATAACGACCGTTCGAAGTGCGTGCTAATCGTACAGCGATGAGCTAAGTCGAGCTGCCTACCTACCCGACAATTTTCTACAGAAGGAGCGATCGGCGCAACGCGGAGCGAACAGATTCCCTGAATGATTAGGCGCAACACATGCGGGGAAAAAGCTACGCGGCGGTATTCAGACCTGAATGTTTTACCTAAGCCTAACCCTAACGAGCTTACCGCACTCACGTAATTAAACGTTGCGTCGGCTGACCCGTGCCCACGTGTATTTATAAAATCACCGGCTTCCACGGGCGCGTTAGCCTGATCCCGAGCTTCCTGGTTCACCTTGACCCGTAAATCGCCGATTGTAGGACTCGGCCTGGACGGAAGCCGGCATGAGTGGCTCGCTGTAGGAAAGCAACCCTGCCTGCCTACGTATACATACTTGCGGATAAGTAGACGTATACCTACCCAACCCATTCAACCGACCTATTCAACTTCGGCGGTGTGCGGGACGCGTTACTTTGCCGAGCGTTACCAAGCAGCTAAGCTTACAACGAGAAGCAACCGAGAACTAACCAAGTTCTGGGACCGCAAAGGCAAAGGCAAAGGCTGCGTAACAATTCCCGGCATCCGACTTCCCCTATTTATACCAAGATGAAGTACGTTCCCTCCCTCTACGTAGGTAAGACCTTGCACACCCCGACGACGCGATCGACTAACTTCTGACACGTGCACTCGAACGCGACATTCAAAAGAGGGAACCATACTCTCCGCTTCGTCACATTTTTCGTCATCTTCGATTGCGAATTCAAGCCACCTTTCATTGTTCAGAGGACTTCGGTGTAAGTTGAACTTGAGCGCAAGTGTAACCGAGTGAACTTTTATCGAGAGGGTTCCCATTGCGGAAAAGTATCGCGGTGAGAGATTATGAACGCGGTACCCTTCTTCTTTGGCAATAGTTACCAACCAGATCCAAGCACAACTTTATGAAACAAACTTGCACGGTTTCTTTTAGGCAAAAAGCCATCTGCACTTGACTTGTTATTCTAGGATAAATCCGCTGGGTGGCGACTGACGACGTCTGCAAGGCCTGCATCCAGGCTTTCCGACTGGGTTATAACAGTGTCAGCGGGGGTTGTAAACCCCCCCCCCCCCTACTGAGAGTAGTCTTTCTGGTAGGTGAAGATACACATTGGTGAAAGAACGCGGGTGCCTTGGAGCAAACGATAAGGAGCTAGGAAACGGGCTAGCCAATTCTTGTTCCAGGAGTTGGTCGGTTCGGGTCACCGCGGAGTTTTCCTGGGTGCAGAAAGCACCCGAGCGGGTACATATAATATTTTATTTTCGACAAAAAAGACCGGGGTGTAGGTGCCGCCGGGAGAAATGGTACGAGACGGAGAAAAAAATGGGAAACGAACAAACAAACAAAACGAAATAACGCACAGGGAAAATCGCGTGGGTTTGAAAAAAGAGAGGGAGAGGGTGGCGCCGAGTTCCTCGTAGTCTTCGCGGGACTTCGAAGGCGCCAAACGGCAAGCCTCGTTTGATCGGCACAAAGCGGTACATCGAGTGGTAAACTCGACTAGGCACGATGAAAAACAAAGTTTTGATAGTCGAGGGCGCCTCTCACCTCGTATACTCTCCTTCTCTCCAGTCCGTGCGGTGCTTCCGAAACGGCCTCTGTGATCCGCTTCCGTCGCACCCGCCGAACTAATTACGCGCTCGTCCTTCGCGTGGGTCCTAGACGTGCGTGCGTGGAACGCGCAAAGTTCACCGAAAGCGCCTTCGAAAGTGCTTTCGACCGGGCGATTGTCTCTCCGGGACTCTGTGTGCCCACCCTGCCAGTCTGGCTTGTCCGTCACTTTGTCACCGTGCACGCCGTGAGGGAATCGATGGCGCAGCGCTGCTTGACGTCGAGTCAAGTGACCGGGCACATTTTTGGTAATCAGTCAAGTGCGGGACAAAGGATGCGTGTCGGGGAACAAGAGCTGCGCTCCGAACCTGCCGAGGAGTTTTTCCACCGCTGGCAGTGTTCTCGAATGATATAACTTGATTTATATGTTTAATCGAGGAAAAAGGTGAGCTGCCCAGTTTTGCTCGAGAAAGAAAGTTGAAATTGATTTAAAAAATACCTTAAGCCCTACTCTCTTTCATTCGTCGTACCAGCCTTAAAGCTTATTTCTTCACGATGCCAAATTTCTTTAAAGTTTTTCAGCATCCAAAGGCTGTTTCAAGGCGAGGTCGAATTTCGAGTTCACTGCAAGTTTTATTGTAACCAGAGTACATATTCTATGCATTTCAGAAGTGCGATATAAAACACAGTACCAACCGTACATTAGTTATAAGTGCCGTGAAAAATTAATTCGGTTGCGTCAGAGAAGAATAGGCGGTAAAAAGAAAAGAAAATTCCTCCACAATCAAGAGACCCCTTCGAATTACATAAATAAACACTCTGCGCTTTCGTGGCAGACGATTTGACTTTCTCATCGTTCGTTCCGAGGTGTAACGCTGCTAGTGAATTTTGCGTTCGCCTTAGCTGCATACTCTTCCTGAAACGTCTCTATTAAACTTGACCTGTGAAATAGAAGGCCGTATATTCGCGATATAATGAGGTAAAAGAAACTAAATACTACCGACGGTACGATCGTGTAATTTGCGTTTACGTTGCCGGATTGCCGATTTCCCGGCAAAGCACCGGGAGACGATGAAGTCGGACGAGTAAGAGAGCTCGAGAAACGTAGCAAAGGATACAGTAAAACAATAGTGGACGGTGCAGGAATCCGCACGCGAGAAAAGGTAATAAGTATACGCGGAAGAGTTCGTATGGACGTTGAGTGGACGTCGTACAAGGGCGCGGGGGGGGGGGGGGGGGGGGGGGGGGCAGGCTGTCGTTTACTGCCGAGGCCGAGAAAACTTAAAATTGCAAGCGTAACGCGGTGCTGACGGAACGCGAACCCGCCGCGTTACACATGTTACACTATGTACATACAATATACATAAATATATATATGTGTGTATGTGTGTGTGTGTGTGTGTGTGTAGGTATATACGGGCAGTGTAAAATCCCCATGATTTTAGTGGCAACCGAAGCACCGCCACTTTCGGTATGCAACCAAAGATCCGAGCTGTGTTTGCGCGTGTGTGTATGCAACGACGTCTTACTAACGGTATAACGCACCGCAACGCGACGCAACGCAGCGCACGTCGAGCCTCATGCCTCCACCGACTGCAGAGGAATCGCCACGAAGATGGTCATGCGGCACGTAATTGCGCCCCGATCTTCGCTCATTCTTGTTCGGCTGACCGACCGACCCGCCGATCGCTTTATTCCCACCGGCGGGCCCCTCGGCACGCATCATCTGGGTCGCGGGGCCCCCCCTCTGGGCCTGACCGCGTTTCTGTGGGCGGTCCCGTTTTACCTCCCTTTAACGAGAGTCGCGCTTCCCGATGCACCGCGTGTAGGTATATGAACGCGCGTCAGTGTCGATGTGCGAACCGCGCAGGTAAACTGGCGATTAGTGTGAGCGAAGCCCCTCATCCAATGCTCCGATATTTCCTAACCCGGAAAGAGAGAAAGATAGCGCACGTGCATTGTCGGATAAGCTATCGTCATCGGGTGCATCGGGAAGAACGCCTTCTTTTTCGTTATGCGAAGGAATTCCCATCGCCCCAGAATACACGGCTGTCCCTGTTGTTTCATCGCGGTTGCGAATGTGTGTATAATGTGTGTGAGTATGTATAACACGCCGGGGGATTTCGCTGCGAAGGAAACGTGTGAACTACCTACTAGACATAACTGCTCGTTCGCGCGAAAGGCCGCAGGATATTTGCGACGCGGACGTCGCGTGTTATTATAATGCGTGTGTGTGTGTGTGTCTCTTTCTATGCAGGGCTCTGACGCCGGCATTCGCAACATTTCATTGATTATAACGCGCCCGTTGATAGTCTGCGGTCGAGTCAAGCGGTTCTCGAGAAAGAACTGTACGACATATATATTATATAGAGTTCTACGGCTCGCGCAGTTTTTAGTTTGAACATTTTTTACCTATTTTTTTTTTTTTTTTTGTATTTTTATTTTTTATTTTCCATCGTTTTTCTTCCTCCACTCGGCGCGTTTAATGCCGCACGCGGTCACGCACAACCGATCGGATTATTCTCTCCCCCCCCCCGATTCGATCCCGCGTCCCGTTTTTCACGATCCCTCTACTTCTCTCTCGCTCTCTCGTTCCCCTCCAACGGCTCAATTGATCGTCGATGAAATATATCCAATTTTTCTGGATAACCTTTCAGCCCGCGGCCGAGTGTCGGTGTCGGCCGAAGTCGACGTGAGCTGACTGTAACGTAATTGCCGCTACATCCGTTTAAACGTCACCGGGATAGCCGAGCGTCGCGTCGGTTAGGTATGAGCTTAATGGGCGAATGTTTAATAGGCGCACCCACGCGGCGCAGACTCGGACTCTCATCCGTATGACGCGGTTCTCGCTGCTCGCGTGCCCCCGAGAAATAAAGCAAATCATTCGGAATACAAGGTATACGGACGACGTAACGAGATTGTGCAAGCCGGGGTCGGGTCATTGTTGGCTTGTTATCCACGCATTAGCGCGTCCGAAATTACCGGACAAGGCGCAACCGCGGTCCCTCTCAACACCGGAGACCAGACTCCAAGAGTTCGAACAGTGCTGAGGTTCTTTAGACCACGTCACACTTTGCCCAAAGCGGTACGATGAGCCGGTTAGCAATTGTGTCCCCCGCGCAACGAAGATAATAAGAGAGAGAGAGAGAGAGAGAGAGAGAGAGAAATGGCGGAGAAACGGAGATGGGAAACGTCACGACGGGGCCCCGCCGCGGGATCGGAGTAACGGTACCCCACCAGAGGAAGGCAAGCGCCACTTAAAACTTTATCCCGTGCCTTTCGAGCAGCGCAATTTTCCTCCCAAGGCGAACGAATATTTTTATATACTCCCGAGGTATACATATACACCACGACGTCACGTCCGTCAGTCTCTCTTCTACATACCAGCAACGTCTGTCCGTTCCGACGTTGTGGGCACGCTTTTCACGGATAAGGCTGCGGTTATTGTACCTTATATGTATACGTTTCTGCGGAATTGCTGCAGCCACGGTGATAGACGAGGACTCGCTCGCCTCGAGACGAGTGTGGGTGTCGTTATCCTTGAGTTTTTATCCCCTTGGTGAAGCTGGTTGACATCGACGACGTAGCCGAATGCAGCCGGAAGTTGGGTCGAATGAACCAACCTTGCTTCTGGCCACGTGGCGATAAAACTCTCATAAATCACGATCGCGTCGCGAGTCGACTCGATTTTTTACGATCTCGTTCACGCCGTTAGTTTGTTTATGCATGTATCTTTTTTTCTTTCCAATTATCTACGAGTACGTCTCGAGGGTATTTCGCGATGGTATTTCACTCGCGACTTGACACGTCACGGCAGTATTTGCTCAGTGTCTCATAACTGGCAAAAGTAAAAGCAGTTTGTGTACGGAATCGGTTTTGCGTCTCTGTAAGCATTGGCATAATGTCTGGATACAACAGGAGATCTTTTAACTGAATTTTTTATGCTCATCAGGCTCGAATTATCACAGTGAGACATTCCGAAATTTGAATCTGAATGACTTTTGTTCGTAGCAGAAGTGGAAAAGAAGTGGATAATACTTAATTGTACAGGCAATGATTATTCCGACTTGGAATATGAAGAGACAGCTCATCGCGAGACAGTCGAAATGCAGTATAAATATTTATTCAAAAGACACGTTATTAACTACACAGTCTTAAAATTCCGGCTTACTACAGGAATAATAAAAAATTTAATTTATTTCCGATTAGAGGATAGAATAAAACAAGTATACGTATACGTATAACCGTTTGGTAATTACGCGGTTATTTTTATTTACTGCAGAAATTTAAGGAGCGCGTGCTTAGAAAATTGACCATCTCCGGATGTGTCCAGCTCGCCCTGCGTCTTCTACAGTATATTCTAGTTGCAACAACTCGCTAATTAGCGGTCGAGCCTGCCGAGATTGAGACGATTGAATTATAATCATAGCCGGAGCGTAATCGAAGCAACAATGGGTGTGCACCGAGACCAACCGAATAATTAGAATTCTCTAGCAGGCTGCGAGCAATATAGATATAATACCTACGGACCGTGAATCCGTTGCCAATATAAAATAATTACGATAGGCCCTACGATCAGCGGGTTGTTCATTATCACGAAATCCTTCTATCGGGCGAACGCGCTGCCGCAGAACCTTGGACTCCGGGTTCGGTAAGCCAAACTCGTTGTTCACCGTTCCTTCGAATTTGAATGCGCACGGCTCGCGTTCGAGTAGCGAATATGATAATAACTATATTTCGGTTAGGGGATAGCAATTTCTCGATCGTAGCTCTCCTCCGAATGATAATCTCAAATTCTCAACGCACGCTGCACGAAGTCGAAGCTAGGCATGCACGCGCATAGACATACACACGTAATCGGCGTGCGCGATGTGCACTGGATTACTGGATTACTAGATTGAGAGCGTATAATCTCTGATCGCCTCGTAATCCCAGGCGAGGTGATTCGAATCTCTCTCTCCAGGGACTGTAATTCAAATCAAGAGCTGAGACATGTGGTTTGTGGTGGCGGCACTCTTTCCCCGAGGGTGGTCCCTAATTGGTTGAAACGGTTGTCGGAATATCTCCTCGGATATTACTCTCATTTGCAAATAAACAACCAACGAAACGGCTGCGGAATTTGATTGCTTTCGGGCGGAACTTCGTTTCGTTTTGCCCGTATAAATTAGCCCGAAATCTCGTCGAGCTTTCTAATTCTGTCGGAGGGGTTCTTTGAATTTTTTTTTTTTTCCCGTGCTTTTTTTCTCGTCAAACACCAGTCTTCAACGCGCTGTAGGTACGCGTAAGCTCGCTGAAGTTGACAGGCGATGAGGCGGACGGTTTCTCAGCAGTGTTGCGGAAATTTCACAAATTAAAGTAAAACCACTTGTCAAAATTGCCGCAGCTATAATTTGGCACGGGTACGCGTTTCGAGCCGTATTCCGCCTCGCGGCGCGGATTTTCATTTAATTTTTCCAACCTCTGAGGACTCGTCGTAATTAACGAGTAATAAGTAAACGCTGTTACTTACAATATGTCGGTATAACGCCACGAAAAGCATACCGTGAAGCACCAGCGAGCACAAAAGCTCTCCTATGATTCTCCGCGCGTACAAATAACTCGGAAGATTTTTAGGGCTCTCGAGACGTTTGGCGGCTCGACGATCGCGACTTGGGTACCGCCGCACGTATACACGCGGGGCGTTCTGTTAACCTTTTGCAAACAATGATTCAAGAGCGGAAACAACGCTCTGTATACCCACTCGACGCTGGTTCTTATCAGCGTTACCTTTGGTTACCCTAGCTAAATTCCTACGCGGTATCAAAGGCAGCTGCGCGATACACGCCGCTCGCACTATGGGAAACCCAAACCGACACCCGCCATAACGAGCCTTTAGATAGGCGTAATAACCCTCTTGAGGCTGCACTCTAGGCGAGGATTTAGCTCGCTCTCTTTCTTTCGCGGACAGGAAAACGAGCGCATTGCGCCTCGGGGTCGTAGCCCGAAGTTCCGCACTGTGAATTTATGCTAATTCCGGTTACGTGACGTTAAAAAGGTAGATTAAAAGACAACGCGCCCCGGGAATACGGCTCAGGCTTTCGTCCCCGGGTTTTGAAAGGATTTAGGTTCGCGGGTTGTTTCTTTCATTTCTCGCCGCTTAGTCAATTTTCCTACACTCGTTGTACCGTCGTCGTCGCGGTAACGCGACGTTTCTGCAGGCAACGAACTTTCTAGCAAAACACATTTCGCCTCGCTCCAGGGTGGCCCGGTTTGATATTCCCGTAACTTAGAAAATTATATAACCGTACGCCGCAATGCCGCGAACGAAGAGTGACGACGTTCGATTAAAAGTCGACGACCTGGCACCGTTACCATTCCTGGATACGTGTAGGTAACAATTTCCGAACCGAGATCTTCGCCGATAGTTCGTTAGATCAACAACGTTGAAAGTTCGTTTCCCGGTACAGAATGAAAATTCAATCCAACCCGCGGGGGTTTTTTCTTTCCTTCTCCAATTTTCCTCGAGTGGTACAAAAATTAAAGCAAACTTTAAATCCATTAGGATTTCGAAGCGCGAAGATCACACGCCGAGTCTTATCCTTGAGGGTGAGTCCCTTCCTCCCGATATCGTTTCAATTATCAAAGGTAATCCGAAAACATCGCATCGCAAACTTAAAGACCGGTAATAATTCCGTATCAACGAATCGTTTGAAATTTCGCCTTTCGACGGATGCAAGTTGACGTAAGTACGCAGAAATTAGTTGCCAGTTTGCTTCACCTACCTGAAAGATGACTTGAACTTCCTTCGGAATCGCTATCAATCGGGCCGAGAAATGTCTCACTGGAGGAGCTCGCCTTGCCCTTGGACTTGAGGTGCCGTTCACGGCCACAACCAACACAGAAATGCGACGATCCCAAGGCGTGCGTCCACTTTTCCTGCCTCTGTACCAGGTGGGGGGATCTGCCTGGCTGCCGCTGGCAGGTGGAATGTCCAATTGCTCAAACGTTAAAACGCTCTGGATGGACGCACGTGTGTACGTATGTGTGAACCTAATTGCTCCTCGTGAGTAAATTCTTCGTCCCGATTTAATATTTCGAAATTAAATCAAACGGTCTTCTATTTTTTTCAAATTTTTCACTTCTTCTCACTACTGTTCATCTCTTCTCTATCCCAGAACGTTTACCGGGATCCTGCAACCGGTTCAACGCAGCGAAAGGCTTTTGAGAAATCCGAGCAGCCGCGACGACTTCGAAACAGAGTGAATTTCTTTTTCTTACTTCGCGTAAATCGCAGTCATACGTACCTGAACGTTGGCATAAATTGATACCGGTACAGGGTAGGTATGTATATGATACGAGTTCCGAAAAGTTGCGGCGACCCGTGTCAAAGTAGGTAACAAATGAAAGGTATGTGTGTTGCGAATAAAAATAAAAACGAACTAGGTCTGCGAGTACAAAGAATATCGAAATCGGCACGCGTACATGATTTGAAATTGAAATTAAGCGCCGTTGTGTTGCGACTGCTGAAAAAATTGGACGTACGCCGGGGACGGTTAATTTCCTTTTTGTGCGAGAAGACAGGCGCCGAAATCTCGTTAATCGAATCGTTATGGCATAACATCAATCGCATCTTTCACGGAACAATATACCTGTACAATGTACATGTATACATATATATATACCCATGCCGGTTATACACGAGCGCATCAAAAGATCCGATGATAGTTTCTCCTCTTTTTCTTCTCCATTTCCTCAGCTCTATCGTCAATAGATCCTTACGCAACGTATGGTCTATTCCTCACGTGCACGTGCGTGCCGCTTGCGAGACTCACACGTCGGGGTCCCGCGCGTCTCGTTCGTTTATCTTCTTATTATTTCAGTGAGAATCGCGCCGTAAAGAATGTATCAGGTACTCTATATAACAAAAAACTTGATTATCGGCCCCTGCCGAAATGTCACGACTTATGGTATGGGGCCTTTCTTATTTTATTCATCCATCTTTTATCATCCAGCAATTCCCGTCGTCGGACAAGCAGACTACGTGACACGTGGTGGATGCATTTTTTTTCACCCAATCGTGAATTCTGGTGGAAATAATTACAGGCATGCCTTGGAACCGCGGTACCCGTTACTTCTTACACAGATTGATTCCAAAAAGCTATTCATCACGTCTTGGTCTCACAGCCCGTCGTTTTTCGCGGGAACAATCGGTCACGGACGAGGCGATGCCGCGCGCTCGGCCAACTCGAATCGCGAACATGCAGGAACGCGGATCGAACACACAATGTTGTGTATATTGTCTACGTATGGTAACCTGACACCTCCAGGACCTCTCCGCGACGCCGTCTCCTGCAACCGATATCGCCTATACGCATCCCTCGCACGCATTTTCCACCCAATCTCGCTTTCAAGTTTCGAGGCTCTTCGTACCGCGAAGCGTGAAAAATTCAATCCTGCGATTACCCACTTTTTGAATCTTAATAATGAAAAACCCAGGCATAAACCGACCTCACCGTGCAATCTGTAAACGTGCACCTACTGCTACTTTGTGTTTACGCGGGCTTTTTCATACTGCGGTAACCGAGCTTTTACCTTGCAGCCTTTTTGCCTCGATGTCCTGGATTTTTTTTACTGCAGTAAACAGGTGTTGCGATACCCGGCACTACTTGCCGAGGGAGGGAAATTCATGCATATAAATTAAAAAACTGAATATACATACATGGTGTAAAGCTTCGGGGCAGACATGTAAGGAATTTGTAAGTTCTTGTTCGCGGAATGCAGCGAGTCCTATTATCCTACAGGGTTGGAATTAAAAATTTTTAACCCCTTATTTTACGTTGAATTTTTTGCTGAAGAAACAACTGGTTGCCAGTTAGTATAAGCTGCTCTATTGCTCGAAACCCGTCGAGAATAGTACCTGCAAGTACCTTAAATTCAAATTCAATATTACTTTCATTTTCAATACTACTTTCATTATGAAAATATTTCCTACCTCGCCCGGAAAGATTTCCTCTGCTAAATTTACAATTCAAAGTAAATCCGGTCTGCACCGACTTCAACTTTACGTATTATTCAACTACTGTTTTATAGATAAGTTGAAACGATGAATCGTTTTTCGCAACAAGGTTATGCCGTATGAATACCGTTGATTTTTACAGATGAAATATGAGATCGTTGTAGATTGAAAATTTTTGTTATCACCCTTTAGTGTTCTTGTCGTGTAACGAGCTCGTTGAACTGTGTATCGAACGGCAGCATCGCTAGACCATTTCCGATGTTAGTTACGTGCCAAATATGTTTTCGCACTGCAGTGCAGTCGGGAAAATATACAATTTAATACATACTTACTAAATCATTAAAAGAGAAACATGTAGTTATTTGTGAGATATAAAGAGTACTCGGTGCTCGTCAAATCGAGAGTAATCCATTTCAACAACTACCATTTATACTATAATTCTGCACCATGTGTACGTGCATTATGCGTACGGAATGTGTCGGACTAGCGATATTTTTAGTACTGATTGTAATCTAAATGTCAACGACCACAATTTGCGTACATGTAATATTGATTACTCGTATATTCCGACTCCCAGTTGATAATGCCTAGATTTCAATCAACTGATAACAGAAATTTATTGTAATGATGCTGCGTGCTTTAATATTTGTTTGTTTGTCACGTGTAGATGTTAATCGTAAAGATTTTGAATCATTTTTCCTCACAAGCGGTGATCGAAAGGAGAATAAATAGATTTTCTATTGGATATTGTCAAAGGAAGAAACGGTTTATCACCCGCAGCAGCAAGTTCATTTTCGAAGTGTAGAAAAAGGAGAACAATTAAATGTTAATTGGACCGCTTTTTTATGG
The DNA here is from genome assembly GCF_021901495.1 of Neodiprion virginianus. NCBI lineage: Eukaryota > Metazoa > Arthropoda > Insecta > Hymenoptera > Diprionidae > Neodiprion > Neodiprion virginianus. The sequence continues at coordinate 31,211,464 of NC_060879.1, read as the reverse complement.
TGAAACAGTCGTCGGCTTTCTCTGTAGAAATTGAGATGGGAAAAGTATAAGCTGAGACTAGGGCGATATCTGGTTTTTGTCACGATGCGTCGAAAGGGATCTATCGCTAATAAATGGTAAGTGAACCGTCCGACGCCGCGAAGCCATTCATTAAGTTGTTCGGTTGTCCCCCATAAGTCACACGTTCACATAATACGTACTTATTAAGATAACGAGACACGTATATAATTGAAATTCAATTATCCGCTGCCCGGTCTGTTGAGTGTCTACCGTTTCAGCGGCGGTAGCCAAGCTACACCAGCGTAGCAGTTTCTTAAACTTGAACTTATACGCCCACAATTTTTGATACTTATACGTGTAACGCTTGAGTCGATTACGTCTTCCGAGAAACGCGTAATACCAGCCGTGGCTGAAATAGGTTAGTTGACGGAATAAAAGAGTATAACGTTGAAAAGGTGAGAAAAAACTTACTTGAAATTTACTTATTCGCGTCGCGTAGCGTAAGGCATGAAACGCCGCGCCGTATACGCAAGTCCAACCGGTATATAAATAAAAATCTGGTAACCGCGCAGATCTTGACTTAACTGTGCTACATTCTAGCCGTTTAATTAGAAACTTCCTGCGTAACGAAAAGAGAATCCAGCCATACGTTATTAAGCGGTATAATTAGTATATACGCATCACACATTGCCAAACCGAGTCTGGCCCGCACACACCGGTTAAACCAACACGTGAGAACGGTTACAAAATCCTCGACTGTACTCGTGAACGGCCGTATATTAAGCCAAACGTGGTATTTAACGAATACGAAACGTTTCTCCCGGTTGAAAATAGCCAAGTCTCTCCTCGAGGTAGGTACACCGGGTATTATCGTCATCATCCCGGAAACCTTCCTTTGTGAAGGCGCACGTCCTCCTCCAAGCCTGTGTAGGACACGCCGATCGACCGTTAACCTTAATTCCGAATAGTGAGAATCAACGCGCCCCTCCGGTTTCTTCTGCACATACAATTACCCATTCCACGTTCCTGCATCCAGAATTACATACCCGGTGACACGAGGATATCGTGATACCCGGTGGAAACGGCGGCGCACATCCATCCGGTGGTGGTCCCGGCTCCTCGCGGATACACGTATACCACCTACGTGTGTGCCGCGAGTTTTCTCATCGATCATCCGCGCGGTTATTCGCGTTGAAGCAATCGAGAGAAAAGGAACGAACAAGATGTAGAGAGATGGACAAAGGGAAGAAAAAGCACCGTGAGAGGGATGCGCCCTCTGGAACTTGCGAGTATCATATGGCAAATTATGCGTTCCACATTGATTCAAATCTCCTGATAAGATCAACCGGTTCCTGCTGGGCATGAAACCCGTTATCAGAGAATTCACACACTGCTTTTTCACTAATCGAGTTTCTCGCAGTTAGCTCAGGCAACAAGACTTGAATGCGATATTCTAATTAGATTAACGCGGCGACGCGACGTCGCGACGTCCGTGCCTATATGAGCTCTCGACGGTGGGGACCTACGTGCGACTGACTCCCTCGGCTCCCATCGCCCTAACCATACACGGATACAACCCACACGTACCCAACCACGTGTGGTCGAGCAGACACTGGCGGTTTACCCCGGCTAGAGTCGTTCGTTTCGGTGTGACGTCTCCCTTGCCATAACGATCCTTCACAGGTTGTTTGGAAGGACAAATTACATCTAGTGTAACGGGCACCTACCGCCGTGCAGACATTGACAACGTGATAACGTGCACTCCGGAATTGATCGATGTGGTCTACCTACGCGCGTAACCCACATGCATATGCATCACCGGCACCGCTCGAGTCGCTTCCCGTTTCTTCTCCGAAGATTGTATTTGGGCAGGGTACGGTACATTCGAGTAATGTAGTCTCTCGCTGCCGTAAGCCCGTTCGGTAGTAGTCGGACTGCAGCTTTTTCACAGGACTCCACGCGCCCGCTTCCTCCGCAAATTGCTTACACTCTCTTAATATCGGGAATTTCCCTACTCCATCCTCGCCCGATCCGGGAATTTATCGATACAAGGAGACTTGAACGCGGTGAATCGCTACGCCCGTTGCACGGGAACGGCATTGATGATTTCGGCAAAGTGGCGTGACCGTTGCGGGAAACAAGAAACTGACACATAGGTAGACGTTAAGAAATTAGCACTTTATGGAGATGACGCGGTCGGGTTTTTGTACTATGTACGGTGTTCCTGATATACCTGATAAATCCACTCAGCTATGTATATATTCACCTGCATGCAGATGCGAAGTTATACGTGACTTAGTTACATCCTCGTTTACTTAACAATGTTATAAGGTTACGGGCCATTATCTTGTAAAGCGGTTATAGCAGTTATGCTGCATTTAATATTAGTCAGAAAACAAGCCAGCTTTGTAAGTATTTATAACCAGAGGTCCAGCGTGTTGGCCTGGAGCAATGGAGCAAGGATTCTCTTTCCGTCAGCGAGCTGCAGGTGCAACGATACCGCGTCGTCTTACGTAACGGGTAAAAAATTAACCGCATCTCACCTCCGAGATGAAAGTGTAATTGCAATCATGTTATTTCTTGTACCTGAACCCAAGACGCGTCTGTTCTCGTGTTCGGCGGACGAATATGGTCGCGTGGTCATCTCGTCGTCGTCCGTTCGACCTTTCCTAATCCACGAAACGAATCTTCCGAGACATCGTTGCGCAAAAAATTAAACAGAAAGCGTCGGAATGACAGAAAAATATAAATTTCACCCCCGCTAAAATCGGATTGCATGTATACGCGCGTATAGTTAGGTACGAATAAAACGGGCAGTGGGCCAAACCGCACAGGTCAGTGAAGCCGTAGCGGGTCTAAACTTGGAGAACGACCTTCGGCCGCGAAGCGAGATACTTGAGGATAACGATTTACGGTAACGGAGAGTCCGGAGTCTGCGGTGAAAAGTGTATAATTGGTTTCGCCTAACGTCTGAAAATTGTCTGTATATGTACGCGCAAGTGCTGCCGCAAAGGTATTACGTAGGTACGTGAACGCTTCCTGGTTTACCGATGCGTCGATATTATTTTCCACGCATGTACGTAATACGGGCTTCTTACTCAGCTCGACTATGAAACAATTTCATCCGTTGAATAGGTGTGTTACAGCAGAAAGTTACGCGAACGCACGCTGCGTCGGCCCGCGGGATGCGTTGCGGGTAAATAAATATGGAGAGGAGAGGATCGCTCTCGCAAAATCACAACCTTTGATGGCGCAACTTACGAGGGAGTGATAATAAAGCAAAGCAAAGCATATGCTTCGATGTGTCGTTAAGTCGGCTCGACAGCACTCGGCTATGCAACCTCAAGTATCATCTCCCCCTCCCGCCGTTGGCCTCGCGACTTTCTCATGGCAAACGATAATCACCCCACTGCACGGACAATCGGACGAAATTGAAGATACTCCCGGCTCATTCATATCGCCGCGCGGAGAGGCTGCACGGACGGTGACTCGCGGTTGCGGACGTGCGACACGCGTAAAATCTCGCATGCGGAAAATTCCCCGTTCGTTTCGAACGACGCGTTAAAGAGGTGGAGAAAAATTCATTTCCCGCTTTCTGAAGATGGGACGACAAAATATTATTCTAGTCAGCGTTGTATAACCAGTATAGGTAATGTTGCGTAGAGGGCTCCGTTGCGCATCGTCTGCCACCACGGCAACTAGTTACACGTATGAAATAATCTATTATCTAGAAGGGGAGTTATCTGGTGCGGGCATTGAATCGCCAAGGCCGTGGAAGAGCGTCGGCAGAGGAGTCGCACCGCGGTCATCGACCCTCATTCCACCGTGCACAGCGACTACTCCTGCCTACCTCCGTCTCTCCCTCCTCTCTCCCTCTCTCACTCTCTCTCTCTCTCTCTCGCAGTTCTCCTCCGACGGCCTACCTCACCGTCCCGCGGGCCTCTCTCTATGCAGTCCGCGGTGGAAAAGATGCACCGAGTTCTCTTCCTCCCTCCCCAACTGTTGCAGTAGTAAGCTCCCACATCTCCTACTAAATAACCGCTGCTGCCTCGGTTCACCCGGCTCGGTGGAACCGCCACCCTCCTCGGCTCGGCATACCTGCAGAAGCACCGGGAGGAAGTGCCGCTGGTAGCTGGGTGTGCAGGGATCTTAATAATTAGGAAAAATATCAAGCTGTGAAGCGTGGGTATACGGTCTAAAAGGTAGGTGCTACTGGCAACGTCTCGGCAGTGGCTGACTCCCTGTCCGATTCATCCAGTGCTACATGCCGCACCGTGCAGGTACGAAGCCGAATAGTCGCGGAGGGTCGCTGATTCAGCCAGCGCAGACGGGTGCAAAGTCGACGACGCGTCGTCGGCGGTTATCTGGTGTACCAGGTACTGTATGTAAGGTTGCAGGTTGCCGGGGTGTCTGATTACCCGCTAGGATGTAATCCGCGTACGCCGCCAAATTACAGTCCCCCCGTTCTTCTATCCAATGGCGCGGAAAATGCAAATCTTCTGGTGCACTTCTTATACGATTCCCCCGGCGTTGTTACGGTAGGTATATGAGGATGTGCCGGCGGTGCAGATTCGCCTTATTCAGCAGGTGAATCCTCTTCCGCGAGCGGAAAGTGAGTAACCAGGCATACGGAAATAGTCGGGATCCTCTTCGGGTCGTTTGATAATTCGTAAAAGGTCATGAAAAGACCACAGCGTAATATTCGATGGATGTGCAACGCTATCCTCGAATATCCCAGGCTGCTCGTTGATTTCTTCACCGACGTATACACGCGGTTTGTACGGTACGTATAAGGCTGACTTGCGTGCATCGAGCGGGTATATTTACCGGAATACAATACGTACACCGCTCTTCCAGCGAGATTGTTGTGTTTTACAACGCCAAAGCATCGCTCCGCGTGTCGGAACACGTTGCACACTGTAAAGTTTGCGGCATCCCAGATAATACCGACTCCAAGAGGGTGGTTGGTGTAACGCGTATCTGTTGAATCAGCAAACTAGTTCGCTCGTATACTCGGGATCATAAGTTGCCGAGCAGAGCCCAGACGCGATGATTCTCTAGGAAATATGTATATCCGAAGCAAAACCTGGTAGTAAGTATTTACCTTGCCCTCTCGACCCGCCGCGCCGACTGCGCTGCACCGCTAGACTCGTTTGACCCATTTGTCACGAAGAAAGCAAACGGCATGCGAATTGCTGGGGAAAAAGTGCCGGCGCGAATAGAACCTGAATTTTAGAACTCGATTTAGTCTACTGTTCCCGTATACCTGTACACGGACTGTCGAACTATAATAACAATCGACGGTTCAGCAGAAAACGATTCGAGTCTTCCGACGCTTGTAGAGAACCAGAGGACCGTATTTTCCTGCTCTGAAACCAACTTTCCAGTCTAACCCGAGGCCTCCACCCTCGACGCGACGGGGACTAATCGTAAATTGGAAATGCCCAATTCCTACAGTGTAGCTGGTAATAATTGATAACACGGAGAAAATATCGTAAAGGTCATTAGGGGGGGCGGAATGACACGGATGGATAGTTTTTCGGCGATCGAAAGACGCGGTTCCTCCAACCAGACCCAACGACGAGATGATCAAAGTTTTCTCGTGTCGCTCAGCTAAATCGTGAATGATGTGCTCTGGTAAACTTCCGCCGCTGATAATGTGCGCGAACTTTTTCTTCCGCTGAAACATGTGCTGCGGCGGCTGGAAGGGAATATCATTGCAGGAGTGAAAGCTCGTTTTGCAAGTAGTCTGAAAATTTTGAAGACGAAGGTTAAATAAACACGGGAATTGCCACGTCCAGCGCTTCACAACTTGTCATTTTCACCACGACATCATAAGCCGTATTTCTCTGTACAGGATCATCTGAAACATGCTTTGAAACCCGCGTTATTATACGTGTTGCTCAACGAGGCTTTGAAAAGTTGTGTACCCATTTTCTGGAAAATACGTGCTGCTTTCAAGTTGTGAGAGCACCTTTTGATACCATCTCCAGTTTATTACGCAGGTAGATATAACGTTTTCAACGCACTTTACCGACCAGGCAGAGACGCTTTTGGTGCCATATACATATCCCACACATAATTCAGGATGGTACAATAACGTTCAATACGGTAGCATGGATGCACTTGATAATTTACGCGCGCTACTCTAAGTTTCCCTATCGCCGAGGCTTTCGTGGCGTGTAAGATGCATAGAAGATTGCGTTTGAGAAAATCTACCGATGCGTGCAGAAAAACGATACATTTCCGTCGCGAAAACGCTCTCATTAGGAAGAAAAGAAAACGGAAAAGCGTGGATGAGATGTAATTAACCTCTTTTCAAAATGTGGCGGGAACTTTTTACAGAGCTTCGTCACCTCGCAGATAATGTGCCGGCTTTACGATGTTGACAAGGTTTTCAAAGAACGAAAATACGGCATTCAATGTCGCTGCCACACCGACGGAGACCCTGCGACAGGCTAAATACCGGTTTACCTTTACCCACCGTTTAGTTGAGGTGTAGTTGAAAAGCCCGAAGAATATTCCCTACCCGAGTTCTCGGCTTGCAAAATTCAACTAGAATTGAGCCACGGATGTGCATGATGCACGTCGCGCGATGTACTCGGTGCGGAGGGATGTAGGACGTTGATAACGTCCCGATCGGCCACTTGTTGGTAGATCTTGGTCTATTCATCAGCAAATGGCCGGGAGCCTGGAGGACGCGCTCTGCTACAGAGTGTTGAAGAGTGCGGCAGACGTTATTAATGGAAAACCGATACCTATGATGTTAGCGTGATGTTCTCCTAACGATAGCTGCAGATGAACAAGATAGAACGCGAAGGTATGAGAGATCTCCAGTTGCAAGGAGCATAAAGCTTTTTCGGCAAATGGTACATCCTGCTGACTGCGCTTTTCTGACCCTAGACGGTACGCTCCCTGCAATTAGCGGTCATAAGGCCATCGGAACTCTTTCATCGGGATGACGAGTGTAAAAATGTGAGACAGCCGTTTCTCCCTCTTTCGTGCTCGTTAAATCCCACCCATCACAACGTATCCCGAAAGGGCTCCTGCCTGTCAAATCATGCGCAAATTGCTCTCGCTGGCACTCATAAACATCTTGATGAACCTGCACGCACATGACAGCGACGTCGGGTCCTGCCGCCGATGACGAACAATATTTATAGTTCCGGTAGGGGTTCGAGCTACTTTTTTGTTTACTTAGGATCGCCCTCCCCGAGAGTTGAGTACCTATACGGCATGCGGGGGGGTTGACTCAACCGAGTGAGCCAACAGATTACTTCAACTACCGCCAACGTTGAGAGATTGTCAGGATCAGGTTGGTGCTTGATTCCCTACTGTGGCGATGCCCAATGCTTCAAATATCGTCTGACCATTCGCGGATCCGGTAAATCAAACTGGATATCTTTTTGCCTCTGACGTTATTTTCTGTTGACAAAACGGGTCCGCTAACTTGTTTACTCTGACCCTCTACCACCTATGATCTCGAAACTACAGTATTGAGTGATCCTCTCATCATTTTCCGAATCGGTAATAAGGATGGGGATTTGATTTTCTTATTTTCGTTATTTCTTTCACATTGTGTGCGAAAGTAACCATTGTATTTCCGGGTTGAGATCTGATCAACGCTTACGCTTAATAGCCTTGAACAACGCAACGAATCACACGTGTGTGCATATAGCATCGTGCCTCCGTTGCTTCATGCGCTTATATCAACAAGTTAAATATTACCAACGCCCACATTTCCAATGGGTAAAACTGCTCCAGGTCTTATAGATGCATTCAAGGTGATATTATCGATTTGAATATAAAAGTTGAGAAGAATTCAAAGGAATGAGAAAAGACCAGTCTAGGTTATTACGCATGGCAAAGGATACTCTCATTTAATAAGATATTAAATATCACCAGTTATGATTCTCTCACTTCCTGCAATCTTGATGTCTGTAATTTATAAAAACGAGCAATTCTTGGACGGAATCATCGGGGCGAGGGAGCCAGACGCGCACAATTAACCATCAATAATGGTTATCACTGGCATGTAGAAAGTGTAGATTCGACATTTCCCGTAACACCACATGCACGGTTAATTTTTCTTACGATCACGGTAAGTTGGCTCCAAAGTGGATTTAAATTCAACACGATCGCGAATGATATTTTAACGATTGCAAAACATTACGTGATTATATACACCGCTCGAAGTACGGCTTCATTCGTTCTTTCTTACGGTTCTCTTTTCCTGTCCTCCGCGCGGCCTCGTCCCCCAGGGAAGATAGCAAATTGTATCGCATACAGGCTGGAGTTATAAAGTGCGTGATGTACTAAGTTGATATAATAAGTGTCTCGTGTGCGTATACACACAGAAGTGAGGAACTTACCAGCGTTACTTGTTTTTGTATTGCACCTAAGCGAGCCGCGTATAAAGCCGCGACGAAAGCTTTCGCGCACCGGAATCCGGTGTTAAATTTTCAAACTGTATACTTAACGCCCGGAGATACTTGGCACGGAACATGACGTGCGCAATATTTGGCTGTATCCTGGCAATTTTTCACAGGACTTTGCGTGGTCGGGCTTGCTTGACACAAGGCTCACTTGTCCTAAAAAAACATTGGGATCGGACAAGCCCATTATAAAAGTCCTCCGAGTCGCGAAATTCTCTCGTCGCTCGAGTTCTCTTGCTTCCGATAAAAAACCCTAAAAACAAACTTTATGTTATTCAATTTTACACACCATCTACCCAACCACTTCAGTTATACTCTTCCAGGTTTCGTTCATCACTGCAGATTGGCCAATAAGCAACGACTTGGTTTTTGTTCCAGCACACCCTCACTGGCCATTGCAACAAAGTTATGGCTGCTAAATTTCTTGGCGAACCGTCCAAAGTCGTCACAGGAAGCTATGACAGGACTCTCAAAATCTGGGACCTTCGCAGCAGAGCATGTAAGCATTTTATCAAGTCCTTCAAACGATCGATATCTTTTAGTAACTTATGCAAACCGTATTTGTTATCTTGATTTACAAAAATTTTGCGGTCTTTGTTCCTTTTATTCTTTTTTTCTACTCCGTCGTTACTTCTTACCACGGCAAATTTCGTGTATCGAATATTTCTGAGAGATGACAAAGCCGACTCATCGTGTTTCCCCATTTAAAGAAGACGTAGCGCTTCTTCGTGTTCGAAACGCAACTCTGACATAAAAATGTAACGCCATTAAAAAGAAAATATCATTGCTACTCCTTTTTGAAATCCTTTTTTTTTATAACTGGAACGAAACGAATGAAAATAGAAATTGCATACTGTCGCAGTTTGTAGCTCATACCTTTTTCAAGTCAACAGAGTTTCGCTTCAGTTATTAAGATTTATTTTTTCAAGTTATACCTCTGTCTTGGAAGGGGAAGGTTATAAGCATTTTGAAAAATTCTGAAACGTGAAAATACTCAATAAAACTGAGTTTTTCGGCGCATTGAATTGGTCGGGTATATCTTTGTGTGATTCATAAGAAGTGAGCTTTCGAGTTTTGCACACCTTTCAAACTTATCAGCCATCTAATTCTAAGTGTATGTACGACTCACGCTTTGCGGTAGTACACGTACGAAAACTTTGTGATATACATTTCTGTCAGACGATAGTCGCAGGAACAAGTTTTACGGGAAATACTTATAAAGGTGAAAAGTTACATGTGAGGTCAGTTTGGTTATATAGGTAGGCAGTAGTAGTTTGCGCGTATAAAGTTGCTTCGAATCTCGTGTATCTTCAAGTGGGATATCTTGAAGTGCACCCAACTTTAATTTCATTTTCCAGCGCACAACCCGCTTAAAATGACTATTCAGTTGAATGAGTCGGCAAAATTAACGTCGGTAATAATCCGCGAACATAATCTCGTTCTCGAATTGGTATGTAACATTGTTCAACTTGCATAATATCTGCTTTTTCACGCCGCATCTTCCGTTGATAGACACGCTGCTTGTACAAAATTGAGGCTACACAGATTCGAAACTATTGTAACTAATGAATAAAATTCTTTAAAGTAATGCCCAGCTGTTATAATACAAATAATCGCACGGCACTGTACCTCACAGAATTGTTAAGATTCCTACCTTCGTATGTTCCTTCTAAATTTATCTTCAGCGTACACTAAATTAAAACTGTATAACTGGATAGTCAAAACCAGGAGTTATTACGCAATGAATTAAAAAATGACAATTGAAAATTTCGCCCAAATGACGCGTGGAAGAAAAATTGTTCTCTTCTTTTCTCTCTATCCGTCATGCTCTAGAATTGAAATTACCCATTCGTGGATTTAAAAGCCGATGGTAAAACGGTTCTTCAACGTTTCAACAATCGACGCTTACGATTTGTATGAACTATATCTAAAAACTGTTCTCGACACCTGCCAATATTATTGCCTCTACAGCTGTTCGGGCAAAAGTACCCGGGGCAATAAGGAATCGAGAAATCCTTTTACAATTTGACACACTATAGAGAAGTATTGGTTCAAACGCAGATATAACAGTTTATTTTTATTCAGCTAATGCGTCTATAATGTGTCTGCAATACACCGATATTTCTTTCATATGAATCTTTTTCTCTTTTTCTCGGTTTGTGTATCTTTACCGTCCTCTATTCGTTAAAAGTTTTACTTTAAGTCTCACGTTTTCGTTTTGCTTTTTTTTTTAATATATTTTCATCTATCTGCCTTGATTTTGTATTCTTCTATACACATTTACTATTATATAAATCCTAAGTGGACCGTGTCGAAGGGCATAAAGAACCATTCTTCCTCCTGTTTTTATTTTTTTTTTATCCAATTCACCGTTTAATATGCCTTATAAAAGAACTGGAAGAAATTCTCGGATGCATGCTGCGTGCGGGTATTTGAAACGTTATCAAATTTTCAATTCACCGTTTCAGCTGTGTTTATTTGATCGTTGAACTGTTTACTTCTGCTTCTATTTTGTTTTTTCTTTCACTTCCATCAAAAATAATCTCCCCGTTCATAAAATACTCTCATCGAAATTAAAGGTGAAATTCAAATAAAGGCAGCAAGGAAATAATCGTGTCTAGCGAGCATATGCCGAGACATCCTGACCGCAAAATCAATGGTTTAGTCGAAATAAATCATACCTATTTTGCATACATTTGCATTAAATATACATGTTTAACGGTTTTGCATCGATTATGCGCAAATTCAGGCGAATATTAATTGTGGCGTAGATTTCACAAATTCAATCTATAAAACTCGCGACGCGTTAGCGTAACAACGAATTGCTTGAAACGTTTTTTTTTTTCTCTCTATTCGTAATCGAAATTCCGGACATAAGGCATCTCTTGCGTTACAGCGTTGATTTATTCTTCCGCAAATCGTGTTCTTAAACGCCATAGAAAAACATACGGAATGGGGAAAACACATAATTATGAACAGCCAGCAATTTCACGAATTCTTCGAAGCTCAATTCGTGGCCGATAATCGTACGAATGTTAGCGAAGCATGGCGACTAGTCAATATACATTAGAGGGTAATTGTGGCATATAGATATGCCCACATGTACAGTCCGCATAACGTCCATGCATATGTAATGAGTCTTGAAGTGCAGCACGAGCTAGTTGTATTTGAGTTTGGTCTGCGTGCCAATATAGGTAATTCTACGATCGATTAAAACAATACCGTTGCCCCGAGTCACACTTACGCCAAAGACAAATGTCTCGGAGACAAGAGGGAATTCGTATTGATTAGAGCCATTGTAGCAGATTCCGGAATTCTTCGCCCTCCCCGTCCCATTTGTCGCATTGTTCGAGCTTCCATCGAGTCTCTTCGAAACGTTATCGCCACGAAGTATCACAGGGGTTTGGGGAAAGAATATTAACTTCGGATATTAATATTCGGTCCTTACTCGAACTCCCGGCCCTCCCCGCTTTGACGTGACGTCATTTTTAATATTCCCATCCGACACCTCCAGAGCGATCGGCATACTTTATTACTATTATTATGATTATTATTCCGTTTATTATTACAATTATTTTTGTAATTACAATCCGTCGCCTTTACGTCTGGCTGCATAATTTTTAAAACTATGCGAGGAACGTCGCTGCGAAAATTGTTCGCGAAACTTTGAGACGTCTTGTCAAATTTTCTAATTTCATTATACACTTCCCTCATTTTGTTGTAGAGATTATTCTCAGCACGGTCTCGCCTTAAGGAGCGGACCGCTGCAGTTACTCGTTTAAAGTTGTAAAAAGTTCATTATTCCTAATCCGTTACCTTCAACTGATAAGAGACTTTTTATCGGCTCGTTCGTTTGCCCGAACCTGCAGAAGCTGTTATAAATGAATATTCAACCGAGACCATTGAACTTGGATAATTTACTTGTCAAGTATGAAATATCCAAAAAGTTCGATTCGCCATCCCCTCGAACCCTTTCAAATTTCAAAATGAACGGAAGACCTAATTACGCTGCAACCATTCAACTGATCACGAAGTACGCAAAGGTGCAATGCGAGATTCGCGATTTCACCAAGAGCTCAACATATACATTGACGAGTGTACAAAACCGAGCACGCCTCGTTTGAACCCAGTTATCTCGAACCCCGCATTAGGGTGGAACTTTCGTTATTCGGTGAAGTACACAGTTATGAAGTCAGGATTTTGAGACTCGGCAACTTCTGAGAAATACAGCAACTCGGGTATTCTTGCGCCAAGTTACACGGTGGAAGATAATAATTGGAGTTAAACAGTGTTGTAAAAGTTTACTCAAGAGTGCGATATACGATTATCCAACTCTCGTTCGAAACTCTGTAATCGTTGACTGATGCAAAAATACGGTGACCAGTCCTAAACTCGCGGTACAAGGAATTAGGACCTAGACCGTCGTCCGCCATCGGTAACTTCTTCACCTCAAAGCCTACCTGCGGACCGCAAAAATGTTGATAATTCAGCCATCCGGTAACAGTGACTCTCGACCATTACACGCTCAAGCTGACGCCCGCCGTTGACGCTTTCTACCGTTCCTTCGGAAGGTACAGGGCAATACCCACGTTGGGAATTCCGCCCTTGTATTCAATCTACCGAACCCGATCCGACCAACGATCTGTGGCAGCCACGTGCCGCACGCAACGAACCCTTCACGAATTAACACCAACGTGGTTTAGCGCCGGGTTTTCTCCCGCGACACTTGTGGCTTCCCATTGTTTGATTCGCTTCGAAACTTTTGCAATGATGGACGAACGCTTCTGCGGGACGGAAGCCGATTTTTATATCGCAGCATCGCCACACGTTACGTTGTCAAGGCAAGAACGCTTCTTTCCCACCAGCCGCAAAGAGAAAGCCAGGATTCTCGACATCGTCCAATGACACGTTTTACGTCAGCAATGCTCGCCGTAATACAGGATCAATTTTCCTTCAACAGTCTCCGTTGCGAAAACTGAGCAGAAACACGCGCTTTTCGCAGGAATCGAATCGCGCATGCAAAGTACAATCCGTACTCCGGTCTTTCAACTCGAGAAAACCTGTCCCAGCGTTACTTATGGGTTGAGAAAATCTTGGCTGCATTATCCCTCCGCTGTAAGCCAGGCTCTGAAGTAAGGCCGATGTGTGAGGCCGCTCGGGGTAATTCCCTGGAGTGATTTTTCCCCTGGAGGTATCGGGCAGAAAAGACTTCCGAGACAAGTGGTCGGTTCACAGCTCAGTCTTCTACAAGATCTGGAAAAGTGCCCAGATAAGGCGCCGCGAATTCTTCGTTTTCACCCTTCGTTTCACGTTATACGTTCAACAGGGCAATTACGTGGTTAACCACGGCGAGAATTATCTGGAAACAGACCGGCACTTGTGTCGTATAATCAGTGTCTCCGATTTCCCGAATTTACAGATTCATGGCTTTCGGTATACGAAACCCCAAATTCTGTCCGACCTCCGAAGAATATCGCACTTGGATCAGGCTTTAAGTCTAACACAAAAGTCCCTCCTCCACTCTCGTGCTTTTCGATATGTTAAAACAACGTAGGTCAGATAAACGCCTCAGGGATCGGCGAAATAGGTTTTTGTTAAAAAATTATGCGAAGCTCTATATTTCGCGTGTTTCTCTTATATTTACTACCATAACATTAGCGTAAGCCGCCTGAAATCCGTGTTGGATATAAAGTGGTCCCGGAATTTCAATCAGCGTTGCAAATATAACGCGTTCGACGATCTACCGAAATGCACGGTTATTCGTACGCGAATGATTTTACAGGTATAGAGACAAAGTTTGCTGGATCAAGCTGCAACGACGTGGTAATATCCGACGGCTCGGGATCGACGATAATCAGCGGACACTTTGACAAGACGATAAGATTCTGGGACACGCGAGCCGAGTCCAGTTCAAACAACATCTTGCTCCAAGGCAAAGTGACGTCGCTGGATCTATCCCGAGGTGAGTTTATAAATCCCCAGTCATTAACAACTTGCACCTTATCTCAGACCTACGGGACCAACGATAAATACGGTCACCATATCCGCATCCCTTCAGGGTGAATGTAGGAAATCGTGCTCAAAATTCTCCTAGTTTGTAATCACGACATGCATCTGGGTAAGGCTCATCCGACTGTCGTTTCACAGTGAAAATATCACTCTTTCAATCGAAAAATTCATACTGTTGTTATCCCGTTTACAAACGCCCCTCAGGCGAGTAAACTTCCGGTTATATATAACGTTCTCTTCGTTTGGGCGGTCGAGTAGAACCACTCGATTTAGCGACAGCCGGGGAGCAAAGGGAACGTCGAAGGGTTCGCAAATTTCCGGATGGGAGAACATGTATAATATGCGTTCGTGTTTAACACCTCCCGATGTGTAAGGGTCTACGTATATAAGATGGCTGTGGGAACGGATCGAACAAAACCAGTCGCCGTAAGCCCAAATTTTAAAACGATACAAATCCGCCGGACCTAAAGACAATATTTTCTCGAAACACGTTCGGGAAACGTAAATGATATGTTCATGTAATCCAACGTTGCAGAAGAACTGGGGTGTAAAACGGAAGCAATATGTGAATCCGCACTATTATATATGTGTAGAAATTTCGCTCGATGGAGAATTTGTAATAAATGATGTGGTTCTCTTTCCGAAATACGTGATAAGGCCAAATTGTACGTTCAACTTCTACCGGTGGCATTGTCTTCGAATACCGCCATTTATTCCACCCTTTTCGTCATTACTTTTCAACCCGTGCATACGCACAGAAGTCACGCTTGTATCGAGCATGGCATGTGCCGTTACATAATGCCATTCCAGTAGTGGTTCCAAGGTAGGAAGGTGGATGGGTTCAGGGTGCAAAGTATGGCATAAATACCCGATCCTGTGCGCCTACCCGTCGCTGTAATATCCAAGGTTTGGATAGATGGGAATCTCTCAACGTTCATTCATCTGTTTTTTCCACCCTCTTGTTTCTTTTCCTCCTTCCTTTTCCCTCTTTCCTTCGTTTTTTCATTATTCGAGCAGTTACCCCGTTGCATTGACGTATCGCCCTGCTACCCCGCGTACTCCCAAAGCACCCAAAGCACCCATTTACGGAATTCACCATGGAGATTCGACAGCTCATTCGAGCAAAAGAGATATTATGCCACACCCGTCCCGTCGTATTTCATTTAACCGTACCTACGGAGCTACGCTTCCATCCCCACCCATCCACTCACCTACCCTGTCGATCGACAATGCGGTGGGGATCTTCGAGCTCCTGCGCTCTGGTGGCGATCAAAGATCACTCGTATTATACATCACGCGGTATGTTTCTGGGGCCCCGTGAAGATGACAAAATCGCTATACTCATCTCAAGCTTCGAATTTCATCATACCCACTTTTTTCTCCTATAGTGCTGGGACTTTCACTGTTATCCAAGACCAGGATAGAACGGCTAATCATACAGGTCTTGTTGTATATTTCAAGCGGTAATCGATGTTTTTCTCCTTTCTTTCTTTTTTCCACTTTCGACATACCCTTTGCTGATCACGCTTACGTATAGCCAGATGTAACTAACAGTTCCTCGAATTGGGACTAGTTGTTGCAAAGCGAGAAAAATTCGTTGCGTCAGAAAAATAGATCTGATATACCGGGAGATGAGTTATTATTGGAAAAATTACCGTCGTAACGTAAAGAGAATACCGTATCGTTGTTTGAAAATGAAGATATGTAAATGATCGATTTGAATAGAAAGTAGATTTTTTGTATCGAATGAATAATAGAAGTAAAATCTATGAAAATCTAACTCTATACACGATAATCATTCTACAAAGATTGAATCATTTTTACAACCTATCAGTCAGTTAGAATTTCGACTACTGCAACGTAAAACTGTGATATGTACTCGCAAATAGCATATTTAATAACTTTTTTTCTTTTCTAAATTAATTTTCAGACGCGCATTACTTGTTGAGCTGCGTCCGTGACGATACATTGAAGTTGCTGGATTTAAGGATGAACCAAATTATCGGTACTTTCAGGTAAGGCCAACTTTATTCTGGCTTTCTTTGTCCAAGCGTTATTATAAATCTGAGCAAACTCCGGGTGAAATTATTCGCTTTTTCGAATTAAGTTGATGCATACGTGCATGTAAGTATACAGGAGAGCACATATACATGGTAAAGCTTGGAGAGGTTAATTTATGCGGAGACTGGAATTAAATTCAAATTTCACTTAAACGCGTTATTTCTACCGTCTCTCCGATGAAGGGTCACGCCTGCGTGATATGCAGCTAAACTTGCACACGAGCTTTGCATGAAATGAGTCTGGCTGCATATACGTGTAGCATGTAAGTACGGCATATACCATCGTCTTATTCTCTGCAGACGCTGCCACCCGGCTAGCTGGAAAATTTATACAATATGCCGTGCAAGCCTTATTAATATTTTCCCCCCCTTACGAAACGACCAATCCGAGTTTATGGTTTGCCAAACAAAAAATATCGTACACCATCGGTTGATTATGTATATCTCAACGAATAAACGCAAAGTACGGAGCAGTGTGGAATGGGGTTGAAATGAACCCGCGGGAATGGCTAAATGCATGAAGAAAATGCAACGTCAAGCGAAACTTGACTTCTGCTCGAAAGAAAATTACGTTTCTTTTATACCGAACGTGTTACAGTGCCGACGGTTTCAAAGTTGGCTGCGATTGGGCACGCGCTACTTTCAGTCCGGACGGACAGTACATTGCCGTTGGATCTTCTAATGGGTCTGTATTCATCTGGTCCGTGAGCAGCAACAAAGTGGAATCGGTGCTCAAAGACCACACGTAAGTTTCTAGAATTTATCTACCATTCATACATCCGCGTGGAGTTGAGCGTGAACCTTAGGCAACGCGTGCGTGCGCAGTGCGCACGTAGGCACAAATGAATTACACGGTTTGAATTGTCGGTTTTCCGAAGATTCTCTCTTGCATCGACATAAAATGATACCTGAACGATTCTTGCCATGATTATGCCGGGTATGACAAATATAGCGCCCGGTAACTGGCGTCTGTAAAACGTGATCGTAAACCCAAAATTAAATTCCAAGCATGCCGACGGTGGCCATATTTAAGTTATACCGCCGTTTGAATTCGTTCGTCAAATATTTCGCCAATGTTTTTCCTTATTTCGGATTCACCCTCGACGAGCTCTGAACGACCTACCAACGCGCCGCTTATATTATACACTCAAAGTACACCTAATTCTCTGGCATGCTAAACGCTGTACCAGGTGTAAATCGTGACGGGATGTTCATTTTAGTAATAAACTGACACTTGCCGTGAATCCCGCTCAGCTGCTCGAGCAAAGTGAAGATACACAGGGCTCAATTTACATCGTGTGCATGTTAGAACGTTTAAATCAATGATGCGAGTAACGCGATAAATTAGTAAACCGAAGTCAACGTTACTAGCGGGGAAAGGCTGAGACGAAGATCGAGGTGGAAGGTGAAAGGTGAACGAATCGCTAAACTTACAAATAAATTGTACAGCGTTTGATTACAGTATGTGACGAAGAAATTTAAACTCATTCCGTCATTTCGCGTATAACCGGGTGATTAATCATATCATACATCATACATAGTATTAAAGTTCGAAACCAAAGTTTGGATGTTCGGATGTTCAGATTTTCAGAAAGCGACATCACCCAAAATTTTTTTTCTCCTGACGTCATCGATCTATAGTAATCGTTGACGACGAAAGTTCCTCAGTCTGGAAACAACCGCGCAGTTGAGCGGACGGGTGAGAATCGCGCTCCGCAGATTTCGAGTCCCGGGTTCTTTACCTCCTGGATCTTGCGCTTCGGGTACGCTTCCTGATGCAACTCGACTTCCAGGACAAGCGCTCCGTAGTTCTTGCGCTCCGGGTACGCTACCTGGAGAAACTTGACTTTCAGGACAAGCGCTCCGTAGTTCTGGCTGTCCAGGTCCTTGACCTGGTGACTTTCGATCTTCAGGACTAATTTTTCGTAGATTTGGCCGTCCAGGTCCTCCACCTGGTGGATCTTGACCTCCAGGACAAGCGCTCCGTGGTTCTGGCTGTCCAGGTCCTTGACCTGGTGACTTTCGATCTTCAGGACTAATTTTTCGTAGATTTGGCCGTCCAGGTCCTCCACCTGGTGGATCTTGACCTCCAGGACAAGCGCTCCGTGGTTCTGGCTGTCCAGGTCCTTGACCTGGTGACTTTCGATCTTCAGGACTAATTTTTCGTAAATTTGGCCGTCCAGGTCTTCCACCTGGTGGATCTTGACCTCCAGGACAAGCGCTCCGTGGTTCTGGCTGTCCAGGTCCTTGACCTGGTGACTTTCGATCTTCAGGACTAATTTTTCGTAGATTTGGCCGTCCAGGTCCTCCACCTGGTGGATCTTGACCTCCAGGACAAGCGCTCCGTGGTTCTGGCTGTCCAGGTCCTTGACCTGGTGACTTTCGATCTTCAGGACTAATTTTTCGTAAATTTGGCCGTCCAGGTCTTCCACCTGGTGGATCTTGACCTCCAGGACAAGCGCTCCGTGGTTCTGGCTGTCCAGGTCCTTGACCTGATGACTTTTGACTTTCCGGACTAATTTTCAAGTTTACAAGTTTGTTTATTGAAAACGTCATGTTTTGTACTACCAACCCAATATGCATGCTTCAGATGACACTTTGAATTGGAAAAAAAACCGAAGAACCAGGATAAAGAAATTGCAATTGGTGAGTGGTTGGCATAGTATACATAGGAATACATGACAATAACATCGTTCATTTAGAGCTAAAATTGCTGTGCGTAGTGTTTTAAATCTGTCAGCCCTTAGCTGATTGTTCTGTGGTATTTTTTGACGAAGTTTATTTTCATAAAATTACAATACGTTATACTTACATGCATACGTGAACGTGATTTGTAGCATTATATAGAAAAAATCTTACAGGCAGATTCGGTTTGCGTCACATGCACAAACACAGTGTTCATTCTGTATACCGTGAAGTAAATACCAGAATTTTTTGAGGAGTCATCGTGCCCCAGTCTCCCCTACAACTATGCCATCTGGTAAAATACTGACAACGAATAAGCGAGCGAACGAGCACAGAAACCAGTTACACTAGGCATCCGACGCCGAACGAGCTTTAGCGAGCGAGGGTTTCAAAACTAGTCACTTTTAATGGAAATGGAATGGATTTTACGATCAGGATGAAAAGTTCAGGAATTTCCACAGGTTGGATGCACTTTAATTATGGGGATAACAGATCTTGAAACTGAAAACCTCTGGGGCTGGTCTTGCATTCTTTGCGTCACCTACGTACCAAAATTAAAATTTAGTTTTCATTCCCAATGGCTCTGAATGGACATTCTTATATGTATAAATTGAGCGTAATGATAATCAAAATTTTCGTCATGTCTTCAACTCCATGGGCTTTCTTGATCCGCGTGAGCTTTCGTAAAATTGCCCAGACTAGACAGTTTGCTGTATCGACATCTGGTCAAGTACCTTTGCGTCGCGTAAACTACTTCAAGGGAATGTTCGATGTCGACGATGTGAAGTGGCAAGGCGCAGGAAAAAGTTCCAAAAAGTACCTGACTGGAATAAAATGCCGCTCGTAGGAATGTGTAGAAAGTATAAAGACGGGGAAAGGATTGTATTTGTCAAAAATCAACGACAAATGTACAACGACTTTTGCCCCTGTTGGTCAGAAAAGTTTCGCAGGGAGAAATTTCTCCGATTTCTACCGTTGGCTGAACTTAAATTTTAATGAAGTCCATGCACGAGGACCGGTGTGGGGACAGACGCTCGTACTTGCTGTACTAAAATATTCAGAAATCACGTCGCATCTAATCAAAGCTTACATTCGTACACATATAGAAGAAATATTCATACGCAGGAGAAAAAAAATAAAAAAAATAAAAAAATTCATATTTCCATCAGACGTGGATTGGGTACTCGACGAGTAACGTCATGCGTTAAGAATGCATGCGGAGGAATAAAATTTTGTGTAAATTGTGTGAAATTTTTTTACCCGCAGTGAAATACCGTACAGGATTTCTCACTGGTTTTTTGTTTGTTTCTTTCTTTTTTGTCGAATTCACGCAAGTTAAAGCCGCGGGTAAAAACTTGCGGATGAAAATCGAAAGACTAATACCTGTACAACAGAGACACCGCCGGTGGAACGAAGCGCGCGTTTATATGAACTTTATCCTTAAGGTGAAAAATATACGAGTATACCTATATGTATAGCTTGCAGCGTTGCGATTCGCGATGCAGGGATAACACTGATGCACATGTAGTTGATTATCTCCTTGTTACCGTCCTACCAGAAAGTTTTCTCCGCTGCGCCGAGGTATATGACCCTTGTTTAAATAATTATTTAATTAATTAGGCGCCCTAACAGCCATGAGAGATGCTAAAGCCATGTGGCTGATAACCACGAGCTTGGTGTAGCGGTAAAGTACTCTCCTCTGAACTTGGCTGTCGCCATGCTCTATTCACACTCTCGAAGTTCCTCCGCCGCGTGACAACGATGAAGCACAATTGCCTCCCGCTATATCCCTCCTCTCCCTATACTCCCTTCACTCCCTCCACTTCTCTCTACTTCTCTCAAGATAATTCTCCCACAGTGTGGAAACGCGGATAATGCAGCGAACTAAATCTCATGTGTGAATCGAGGCGGGTAAAAAACGGTGGGATACGAAGGCAATTACAAAATCACTCTTCCGACCACCATTGACATACTTAATGGGATCAAAATCCAGTCAGTCAATCGCAAGAGTTAG
Organism: Neodiprion virginianus; assembly: GCF_021901495.1. Classification (NCBI taxonomy): domain Eukaryota; kingdom Metazoa; phylum Arthropoda; class Insecta; order Hymenoptera; family Diprionidae; genus Neodiprion; species Neodiprion virginianus. The sequence continues at coordinate 31,190,261 of NC_060879.1, read as the reverse complement.
GTACATATAAATTTAGCAGCACTCAGCCCCCGAAAATTTGTAAATTATGAGAAAATGGATCCGACAAACTGGATAGCTAGAGAATAGAAATACCTACCAATAAGTTAATCATTGGCGATGGTACAATACGATGATAATATGCGGCCAACGAGATAGGGTGCGGTTATATTATATGATGATAAATTTTGCGTGTACCGATCGCATGAAGTATAAAATGTTACGGAGGACGGAAAAATAATTGCTCAGTGTCACGCTTGTAATTCCGGATAGTTGGAACTGCAACGGACGGAAAATGACAGGCATACGCGTAGCTCAGCGGCCTATAAAAGCGGTAGGATACAATTTTCAGAGTTCAAAGAGACAGATACGTTCGGATAACGGGTATGCGGTCCTGTTTTCGTTACTCGCGTGCATTAAACGAGCCTTTCCGCTTTTGTATTCAAATTCTATTTTTCCCCTCTTCATTCCTCCGCCGTTCGGTACGTGCTCTCGATGCGCGCGAACCGCGGCCGCAGGTCGAACGCTGTAATTAGGGGAGCCAAGCTGCCCAGCCCTTGTAACCCGAGGTCGTTTTTAATTAACTAAAAGGGAAGAAGACGCGGTACTCGAACAACGGCGCCTCAAAGCGTCAGCGAGCCCACATGCCTACCTTGGCAATTTACGTTACTTGAATGATATGGCAGTTGACGAGCGGCGATCCGCGAGCCGGCGCGACGCGGACCGAAAGAAGAAACTAACGCATTAAATACTACAAAAGAGGCAATAGCGAGTTACGTCGGCGAGTCCGCACCGCCATTCCAACGATCCGCTGCGTATTCCGCGGATCTCTCGCCGAGGCCAAACAGGCTGGGCAAAGAGCGGCATCCGTGCGCGGTTGTTACAATTCTTACTTTTCAAACTTGAGAACTCTTGATTGTTAGGCAACTCCTGCCACGTTTACGACTTATTTTATCCCTCTTCATTTTATACCATTTCAATTCACAATTCGGAAATGTCTCGGGGAGTCTAAGACGTGAACGAGCCAGTCCTTGACTGGATATAGTTACACGAAACACAGTAGATGCCTTCAAACGCCAAGCCTTCAAAGATGAAATATAAGGAAATTCAAGCGAAGCAGCATGGAGATTTACCTCTGCAATTCCACCTTTGCGCTGCGCACTATGTGCATTTCGGTATTAAAAATACGTCCTTCCATCTCTCGTATGGTCGTGAACTTCCAACCGCTCCCGAAGATTACCTCGCCTCCTTATGACGCAGACCCGCGTTGTACAACCTAGCGCGTCCGAAGACGAATATGGAGTGTACGGATATTAGATTTCTCGTATCGAGAGTCGTATTATATAAGTCGAAGACATGCGATCACGACTCGTCGACGCTTGGTCGGGAAAAGAAACGAGGCGAATAAGAAGAGAAGAATTCGACTCACGGGTCAAATTTAGAAAGTGACGAAAAACGGCTCCATAGAAAGTCTATAATATACATTCAAAAGTCAAAGGATCGGCAGGAGCAAAAAGCGACGAGGGCTGAAGCTGAGTGAGAATGAAGTAACGGGAAGGCGGGGCGGGGGAGGGTTCGGGGAAAGAGAATAACCCGCGTATTGGGTCGCGCGGTGTTTCATTTTCGGGAGGGTGACAACGAGTCAGTTAGGTGTCAGTGTCAGGCAAGATTAATAGAGGCGTCAGTCAGGCAGGTTTCATTCCCTCGCGTTACCTGCCGTTTCCGTGGCCAACTGGCGCTGATTAATAGCGCCCAGGCCACCGACCGAGTCATAACTTGGGCTTAATTTTTCTGCCCCGTTGGTTCCGCGAAGCACAGACTTATTGGTGACCTGGAACACTGGAAGCCCGGAACCCCGGAGTCCGCCGTTCCTGCAATTATTGTCGCGGTTACGACATGCGCCTAATCCTAATACGATCCGTTTCATACCTTTCGCCATTCGCCTTTCGCCTTTCGCCTCTCAACTTCGGTCTCGCTGACTCGCTGTAATCAGCACATTTCAGGGCGATGGCCTTTTTCATTTGGTCCTCAGGTCGTCGGTGACGGCGGTCGCGTGGCATCCTCAGGGAACGTACCTCGCCTCCGTAGACAGGACCAAGCAGGCGACCATTTGGGGCGACGTCTGACAGGATTATTCGCCTTGAATACGAACTGGAGGTGCCAAGGAGCGTGAAAATCAAATTTATATTCCGAGGGTGGGTTGAAATGTGGGTATATTTTCACAGGAGGAATCCTGCCCTCGAACTGAACAAGTTCCCTGATTTCATGTCTACGCAAATGCACAGAGCCAGCTAGAAGGATATACTTTGACGCTAAAAAGGCAGCTCTACGGTTTGGTCAAATTGCTATTTGTATTATACATGTTTCAGTGAGTCTGATATACAGTAACAGGATCGTTTAATTTTTAAGATACGAACGAAGCACAGTAAATTTACAAAGAAATTTCACCAGCAACAAACAAATTAAATTTAAAAATACAAATTAAAATAAAGAATGTTGATACATTCGTACGGAGTTTATATATACATTATATACATTATGTACATTATATATAGTAGATACGATTATATACATGTATACCGTGATGTAGTGATGTATAGGTATACGTATTAACACGTTATACGTAAGCTAAAACTGAGGTACACAATATTACTTAGATTCTTATATAAATACGATATTGGTACGTTCGAAGTGTAACGTTTTACGAATACTCAAAAAAGAATTAATTGTTGTTTTGAACTTTATAAAATTTACTTTTACTACAAAATATCATGCAGCAATGCGAGAGTCATTTTATTTGTCGTCCGTACAAATCGTCGAGCCCTCACGCCTCGTACGGTCGAATCGCACGGAACTTCATCTGGCTTTCAGGTCAATCGATAAAACTGGAATTCCGATTCCACCGATTTGGCAAAAACCTTTCACGCCCTCCGAGATGCCTATTGAAAAAATAATCTCAGACCGTGTCTAATTCTGAAATCCGAGTCAGATTTGAACTGTACAACTCGTGTAATTCTGCGAAAAAAAAATTTCCGTAAGATTATTCGATTCATCTGTACAAATGCTATTCTAAATGTACCTAACTTTAAATTCAAGAAGGAAAAAAGAAAATGTGACAAATGTACCGCCTTTAAACGATCAGTGAGCGAATGCGGGTAGCGTTCATATCCTTATTTTCACGTTTCAAGAGTTCATCATACTCCTCGCAGTGATGTTCGGTGCAGTAACCCGATACGTCACTCAGCACTGCATCAGTTTAAACTTCCGTTGCAACCACAACTCTGGGGTAAACTAGTAGGTAGGAATGTTATGTATACGTGTGTGTGCTTGTGTGAGTTTGTGTGGTGCTTAATGCGAGCAAATTCGTTAAACCAACTTTATTATGCGTTGCTCAATGTTTTAGGAGTGTTTGTTAAATGTCTCGAAGGTATACGTATACGTGCACACGGACATAGATACATGCATAAATGCACAAGTATAACAGAAGCGTCGCGTCGTTCGAATCTCGTTACGGTGCAGAAGCAGAAACGAGAAGAATATTATGTAACGAGATCGTAATACAGCCGACGATGAGATGAGCAAGAAACAAGTGAGGGAGAAGAAAAAAATAAGTTCAAACACGACAACTTAATTATACTCGTCTGAGCTTGTCATAATAAATGACCCCTCCGTGTACACGAGTGTATGTATGTATTAGGAAACAGCATATTTACGCGTACAAAAGACTGAACGCTTTCCATCTTGCTTTGAGAATATTGAATCACGGATTATGCTTTCCGACGTTCCGACGGCCCGACGAGTCGTGCCAAGGTAAGGATGCCCGGTATTAGGCGTCAGAATCCGGAGTTAGGTTCATCACCTCGGTCATTCGCAAAAATTCCAGTGGGAATCTGATCAACGGATTCCTTTTAAACTTTTCACTCTTTCCTCATTTCAGTACCTGAAATACTTTAATTGAAATTGAATTTTTCAGCTTCTTAGTTGCGTCGCTGATTCAATTCACAGAAAGTACGGAATGGGAACAAAAATTTCAACTTATATGTAAACATTATTTCAGAGATCTCGAGGTTTATATAGGAAAAATAAATTTACGTCTGGCTCGAAGACGTAAAACAAACTTGTTTGAATTACTTATTTTAAAGATGTTAAAAAGTGGAAAAACTCAATTTGGCCTCTTTCCGAGGAGACATCATCTCATCTACCAAGGTAAGATTTTACACAATACTGATATCCTTACAAACTGTTGATAAAAAATATTTCATGATTGCTGCCGTTGTAAAAATCGTACCATCTACCGTTTATTCGACAGTACACAGAATCGCGCTTTTCAGCCTCGTCATTGATAGTTTAACGCAACTTTTGTGACTTGCCTTGTGACTTGTCGTTTTGAATGGAGTTTGACAGCCAGCACAGTAATTCCACCTTAAACAAGTATAATGAGGCAAACAACTCGAAAGCTAATCGGTTTTACATAAACAGGTACGTGGGTAAGCACGCTGGTACGCAAATACTCTTAAACGTTGCAATTTAAGCACCTGCAAGCATTGCCAGGGAACTAGAGACTGAAGTGAGTGGTTGGAGCCAGGTAATCAGCTTAAGCAGCCCTTTTGTAATACTGAAAACGTATAATGTGCACCGTAAAACGTCATAGCTCAGAAGAATAAAGCGAAAGTTAGCGTTTAATGGCAAATGGACAATGATCAATATCCAATATCTCGGTTTACGGGGCAACTAACCCGTGATCTTACAATTTTATGACTAGGTGGGTATAATCTTGAATCTCGTCGACTGCACTCACGTATCTTGAAATGGCTGCCAACTTCAAGCGGAATCACCGCATGATAATTCACGGGTACCTCTATGATTAGGTATAATAATACCTCTTCGAGGACTGTTTGAAAAATTTTCAGGCCGGCGCAAATACTTCATCCCTGAAATATAGCAGCTAATATAAATAGTAAGGCGTTAATTTCACTTAGAATATTGCGAGTGATTTTTCTTCAGTTTTGTGTTTTCTGTAGTCATTCAATTAGTGAAATACTTCAAGTATGATATTTTACTTCACCGCGGTACTGCGGTAAGCATTTCCGGTTGCATCAAGTACGACTGCCCGTGTGTAATTGTATGCGTATGATTGAAACTACGAATTTATGTATTACACATTAATATCGAAAACCTTCGGAGAGCCCTTAAATAATTTCTCATAGAAAATTCATTCCACCGCGATGTCCTATGCAGTGTTTTTAATCCCTGATTACTTCTTTCAAATGAAAGTCAACTATAGCCGTTACTGCAAATCGAGTAGGGGGTGATTCGACGAACGGGGTATTATGTGTGACGGTGGCGGTGCCACAGCTTAAAGGTATAAAATTAAAGGTGAAAAATTGAAGGTGAAATTCAAATAACTCAAATGAATATTCATCGTGGGTATTCTTTAGAGTCGGCGCGTTATTGCCCTGCCACTGAAAACCCCTCGAGGCTTCAGAAGATCCCGAGTCTACCGAGTCTTGATGGTGTCTTCGTCGAGAAGAGCTTCGCCTTCGTTTTAGGTGACGCGTGAAATTACGAAGTATGATGGTCGGATCTCGTTTCCCTGTTCATTATTTCGATTCACCCTCGGGGCTAATCCAACTCGCACCACCGCCACTCCCGAAACTACCGATTGAACCCCACTCTGCTGTCGGCCCGCGGAGCAGGTCAAAATTTAAACGCCAAATATCTTCATTTTTTCCAACTGAACCGAGAGGTCGCCCAGTCTTGAATATTGCTTTCACTTTCCTACGGCCACCTGTGATAATATCTGCACTAAACGTTATTAAGAAAACATTTCGTTATCCATTCATTCATCGTCACCTGTCCCTCCCAGCGCTACTGCTTGGCTTTCTTTACCTTTTCTTCTTTCTTCCATTGCAGAAATAATTGCTGGGGTATTTTATCGCGAATTATCATTATTATCGTCATTATAGTTATTATTGACGTTTTGTATTTTTTTTTTTTTTCATGTCTTCGTTTACTATTGTTATTCTTACTATAATTTTATCCTGGAATAATGGGGAGAAATACAGCGACGGGAATCCGTTCGCCTGGGATCACGCCTATAGGGATTTTTCGTCCGAAATTTTATCCGTGCTTACCTAACACCAGAACGGAAATCACCCGTGTATATATTTTACGACGTAAACGGGACGCGACGGTGTATATGTAGGCCCCCTACATTCGGGGATGAAAGTTCCTAACCATGTTCTACTTTCGTATCTTCAATCTTCGACGAATCTTCCTTGGAAAATTCTTATTCTCCGCACGGTAGCTCTCCAAAGTTTGCAGGTTCGAGTAAAATATGTAACGGAGTTAGTACCTTTGTAAATGATACAGCACATGTCGGCTGGGTATCCGTGCCTATAGGTATACATTTCCATGAGTTTATTGTAAGCGGCATATCGTACACGGTGTAACGATCAGCGTCTAACGCGTTTGGAAAAAAATTTTTACCCGACCTTTGAACTTCCGAGACACCGCGGAACGTTCGATGCCGAGTAAAGTTGTGGGCGTTATTCACGATCGTTGATTGAAAAATATTGATTTGATATCGGGGGAGTTTTCAGCCCTTCGTAGCCAGGTACATAGGTATACCTACCGCAGTGCCGAATCTCGAAATTTCCGACACTTGACCGACCCTCGCAATCTGAAAGGGTGCGTGTTTCGATTCCCGCTATCGGCGCGTCGCCTTGCCCATCCATTCGCCGTGAATGAGACCCATTCAACTTCCTGCTCATCGATATGGACCCCAGGGATAAATGTGGGCCTTCGAGACACCCCGTCCGCGCCCTTCTTTCTCCTTAAATTCCTATGACGGGTGCGTTCAGACGTCTACGTATTTACGTACGGCCTCGTTTTACTCGCTTACCGAAGATCAAGTTAGGGTATAACAAGCCGGGATGGGAAAACGGTTCGATATTGCTATTGTGGCTTCGATAAAAAATCCCCTCGCGATACTCAATCGCGTCTGTAATCCAACGCATATTTCCAGTTTTCGAAGGCGAAATTGTGGCTGAACTCTTTTCGCCGTCATCTTGTTTCACTTGGAACGGCTTTCGATGATGGGTAAGTGTAAAAAATGATCGTACAGCTGAAATGAAATTCCAAGCGCGTCAGTGGCCATCTTAGTTCTTTGACGGCAGCTCTGGGTTTCTCCTGTCAAATGTCTTACGAGTACAACTGGCGTAGTAACTTTGACCAAGTTGCCAGCTGTCTGTATTATTTCACGTCTAAAACTTGAAGCTTGACAAATACCCTAAGCTTTAATAATTCAGTCGTAATTGTTACAGCTGTTGGGAATGAAATTTACGAAACGAATTTACGGAATTAAATTTCCGATAAAACACCTTTCTATACACTGAAAAAAAAGTGTGTCGATGTAAAAAGCCGCATTTTCCAGAGGTGTCGCGTAATTTTAGCAACACATTATAGACCATTACAAAACGCAGGACAGCGTTACGGATACAGGTGAATTATCTCAAGGCGTCAGGAGAGGGTATAAAAAGGAGCGAACCGTCAAGCTCCGCTGGCTTCGTAATTAGTACAGAGTGCGGCTGTTTTCTCACCTCCGAGCCATCCCCACATACGTATAGGTATATCTTATAATTCGTAGGAGCGAGAAGAAAGGAGTGAAAAGTGGGAATGGGAATGGGAATCGGAGAGCGACGCCACTGCGGTGAGGAAGAAAAATGTTTTAGAAAATTCAATACCACGGCTCGCCCGTTGCGGATGCATTGTTTTTCAACGTTTCCGGAGTCTCTCGGCTCCGCAAAGAACCAGGTCGTACATCTCGCGGGGGACTTTGGCCAAGAAAGACGTGGCGCACGAAACCCCCCGTCCTTATAGCTGCCGCAGGAAAGGAAACGAACTTTTCTCCTCGAGTTTCGAAGGAGGCGAGTCAAACGCCGTCAGTCAAGCGAACTGGCCCGATTTCCATATCTGATTGGCGCGTTCGCCAGCACCCAAGACAGATTTCGATTTAATTCTGTTTCAGCTAGAGTCGTCTGATCGTTCCCTCATGGATAAACCGGCCTTACCGTCCGAGTCAAAAGTTGGGAAGAGAGAAGGAAAAAAAAACTTTCAAAATTCTCCAGCCGTATTATTTGTTCCAATGACGGTGAACACGAAGTACGAACTTAATTGACTTAATGTGTAAAGGGTAATCCGAAGTGATAGACGAACTGGAACTCTGTAGCAAATCATTTCGTATAGCGTCAATGGAGTCCAACGCTCGTCAGCGGCAAATGGAATTGAATTATCGAGTGTAGTCTGTTTCGAATTCTCTGATAGAAAAACATACGGTGTATCAAACGGAACGCGGTACAATCAGCCGTTTGTTGTTTCTCGCTTTATCTACTGTGGATGCAAGCATTGTTGTGAAGTACAGTGACCGCAGCGGCGGGAAGTGAAGTTGTAACTCTGTCACTGTTGGACCAAGTGTTCATGACATGTGACCATTTTAGTGTTCTCGATCGAAACTTTACACGACTGGTGCGGTTGAATTTTCACGATACATGTCATCAATTTCAGGTGAGTCATCCTTTCGAGGCTGTAACTTGCTTCGCCATTTTGTCCCGATAACGGGTTTGAATCTGTTTGTAGTCGAGACGTGTTTTTTATTTTTTTGCAATTGCACTTCAACTTTACTTATTGATTATTGATATTACGTCGTGTTGTACAGTGCATCTTGTTATCCATATTTTCTTCTATTCAAAATATACCTGTACACAATTAGGCCTCTTCAACTCGAGCGAGCGTGTCAGTGAAATTATAAGCTTTTCCAATTGACATCAATGAAGTTTCATAAAGTGTATATTTGTTTGTCTATTCGGATTGATTGTATATATTTGGTAAATTCTGAAATGTTGGTTCAAATGAATGGTTTGTTTTGACGACTGATTATAAGATTGCAAATTGGATGCCAACTTTTCTTGCCTACGCTACCGGGACAATTTTAAATTTGTATCAAATTTTGATTATAGAAAAAGAATATCTAAGAAATTATCGAATATAATTAATCCGTACAGGCGGAAAAATAATACATTTTTGTAATCGTATGTACCAATATGTAGTTAAAATTTGACAGAAATCAAAAGTTTTTAGTTTCACCGACGCGTACTCTCAACTTTGTCCGACTAAGCTCAGACTTACTGGCAATATCTGAGTTTTACCGTAAATCTTACAAAACAAATTCACGGCACCTACAGTATTGCAACTTTCCTGAAACCAATTAAAATTCTTGAACTTCAAAGTCGTAGAATTTGATAGAAACGATAAACATTCCTGAAATTCAAGACAATTGGAAAAAAGAAAAAATTTTTCCAATAATTGTCAAATTTCAATTCGGGGTGAAAATGGAAAATGGGTCAAATGTAGGTATTTGGTTACTATACAGCATGACCAGAGGTGCGTTGCAATGAACAATTGGTGAAACTATTCATATATTCGTGATACGAGCGTATCGATATTACGTATTCGCTCGTTCGGTTGGAAATTGGTACGTATCGCCGACGAGGGAAGGGGAGCGTGTCTTGGCCGGGTGGTTTGACGCGTTGACGAGCGTTCAAGTTCGACATTTGGCAACCCTCGTTTGGCAAGTGGCTACTTGAGGATGAAAGGAGCGTGGCCGGCGGGCCGGTCCTCGTCAACGGTTCGACGGTTCGACGGTTCGGCCGTTCGACCGCTCGACGGGCCCGGCGTATTTATTCATGGAGAGGCCCGTGACTGATATCAATATCGAAATGTGTATAAAAAAGATTCAATCAGTCACTGGGCTTCCACGCCAATCAATCACTCGGTCGGACGTGAGTGTTTCGCGCAGCGATCGGAGGCCGCGTCGCGACGCCAAAATGGCCGAATATTTCGGCGTCGACGCAAGATAGTCGCGCCACCGGCGGGAGCTCAGTCTCGGCGCGAACGCCGAGTGCGACTTAGTTTACGAGCGACGACGCGTCCCGACGCCCCCGCGGAGAGATCGTTCGTTTTTTTTTCAGAAATCGCACCGTCGCATTCGTATAACGTGAAAGTTGCAAACACCGTGACATCGAACCCCCCATCTCGAGGCGGCTGACCCTCGAACGAGGGAAGACTGGCCCTCGATTTCGGATGTGGAAGTAGTTATTATTTCGGAACTCGAATTCGCACTAAACCTATTCCGCACGCCCGCGTCCCCCTCCAACCCCACAACCCCACCACGCAAAATCAAAATCCCGGTTATTTTGCGGCCTACGCAATTAGTGACTATTATTTTCACCTTCGCCACTGCTGCTGCTGCATGGTCCCGCCGGAGTTCGTCGAACCAACGACACTAACCAAGTGGTGACAATGATTCTGTGATCGGATCTCTATAAACATACTAAATAAAAAAAAAAAAAAAAAAAAAAAAATAATAATCAAACAAAAATACGAAAACCATGAAAAGTCTCGCGGCTCTCCGAAGATTTCAACTCTTCTACGCGCCGTTGTTCCTACTTTCGGCTGCTACGGGTAAGCGCATTATCTCCTTCCGCGTCCGCCCGTCAAAAGAATCCCCCGACCTTTTCTTACCCTTCAATTGCATCCCTCAGCATCCCTTACGCTCCTTCGCACAATAGAGACGATCGTTTTCTCCAATCCATCCGGCCCCGCAGGAATCCGGAGGCTCTATTTGGCCGACCGGAAAAATAGCCGTCATTCAATACCCGCCTGCACCCTACGCTACACCTTAATTAAATAATACGCGCGGCTTATCGTATTGCCGAAAGAAAAATCACGGTTCAAAACCAAGCCGCCGATTGTCGAAAAACAGAACTGGATCGAAAAGAAAGAAGTAAAATACGGACAGATATTTCGTGTCCGACTCGAATCGCAACGAGACGACGTTCCGCCGACGACGCGAGGCTGTTCGTTACGGTGCAACCGTGCATTACCACATAACTGTATCATCCAACGTCAGCGGTGAACTTCCCGATAATCAGGGATAACAACGACGTTTCAAAAATACATTATTCAATTAGAGCGCCGATGCCGAAGGCCTGTTTAATCGCGCAACTGGCGCTCGGAACACGCCGGAGGTTTGAGCACCGAGCGATCGTGAGCGATTTGAGTCAATTACCCGCGTCGATCCACTCGTTGACCATCACCCTGGGAGCAGGGTCGGTACGAGATAAAATACTGTCAAATCCAGACGCGGGAGGAATCGCCCTTCAAATTGCAGCGTCAATGCGTAAACTGAAAATGATGAAAACACGGATAATGGAGGATGTAACGATCGCTCGCACGTTCGTGGGAGAAAATCAGAATTTGAAAGCCCCGAGCTCCCCCCCGCCCTATCTCGGCGTCATCCCCCCGTCCGCGTCGATCTAATCTGGTGATATGTTCCTTTATGGTTTCATCGCTCGGTAATGCGCCGTCTAAACAATAAGAGACGTCGGGCTTTCCTCGGAGGTGCGAAAAGCTCGACGATGATACACTTCCGGGGTGGGTATGGCTGGGGTCGCTCAAGAAATATATATACGCGTGCCGCGCGGCCGAGAAAGCTCGACGTGACGCGAGAACGTAAACCGAGACGGCATGGGCAGGCAGGTCAGGCAAGGCACCTGTCCGTATAAGTGTACAGGGTATATTACGGGCGGGATGGTGTGTGACGGTGGCCAAAGTCGAAAGAGATTTTATCTCTTCCGAGTAAACACGGAATACCGACGGAGAGACAATCTTTGACCCCTTGGCGCGGCCCTCCGCCCATCAAAATTCAAAACTTGCGCCGGCACGCGAAAGAAGGGTCTCATACCCCCGAAAATTCCCCAGATTCAAATCGGACCATTAACCCTTGTACGGGGCATCGGAGAGACCGATAACTAAGCCGGGTGTTTCAATAAGCTTGAACCCGCGTACGCGTATAATCTATATTATACGTACATATGTACGTGCATACATGTAAGATGTGAGACGGACCGGCAGAGATGTGCCGACTTTGCAGCTCTCTCGAGGGGATGTATACTTGCCGACCGGTAAACGACGCGGTGACTTCCTAATGAAAATTATAACGTCGAGTAATTAAAACGCGCCCGCCTTTGAACTCCCCTTCGAGTGTTTCTCTATTTTGTCGCCGTTCGCCGACTACCGTATTACCTACTCTTTTCGCATGTACGTAATATAAGCGAGAAACAAGCCGCTTGTACAAATTCCTCGGAATCTCGTACATCTCGTACACAGATATAAACACTCCAAACTTCTCGAAATTAGCTTGCTTTCGGTCGTACATTTATAGTTATATTCCCGCCTTTGGCTCGCGTCTTGTATTTCCTGTTGCTGTTTCATCAACGTTTTGCCGCAATTATGCTTCTCTAATCATCGGGCGCGTGCATGCATTCGCATATAGTTCCGACAACTTGTGCTCGTGCACGACATACTCCGTACGAATGTCGCGGATCAACTCCCCCGGGGCAACATTGATTTCTGCACCTGTAAACTTTTATTACGACTTCCGGACGGATGGCTACACGTTGTTTGGCAACAGTTATGACCACCATACACCAACCATTTGCTGAATCACAAATCTGGAATGACGTTGGAACTGAGCATTTCCGGTTGAGTTGCACCGTGCCCAAGATCAATACGCGTCCGGTCGGTCCACTCTACACCAGTCATTGCATCAAATTGTCGAACGATATTGTACTACAGCTGCGAGGAAAGCACGATATTGATTGCCAATAAAACAAATAATACGTAGATGAAAAAGAGAAGCGAAAATTTGACAGAATTCGTACGGCCATCGTACGGAAGAAAATTATAAATTTTTTCCTGAATTTTTTTTCACGAACAGGTATTCTATATACATACACATATTATATGCAAAACTATTTTCACTTATTCATTCAATTCGTTCGCATGCATTTCAATAACCGCTTTGTGTGCCGCGTATAATAATAATACATCGCGCTTGATCGCAATTCAATTTGGCAAATCGCCGCGTTTTCAACGATTAATAAAACACAGCGTGCAGGACGGATTATGTACACAGAAAAAAAAAATTGTTGAATTCACCAAATATGGCGAAATTAATGTTTTCTTAATTAAACTAGATGTAGTTCGCTTAATAAGACAAATTATTGAGTTCGTGTCACTCTTTCGTTCAATCAAATAACATTTCTTTCATCCGAAAAAAATAATTCATTCGGTAGATTTGATCGCCATATATACCATATTTGGTAAATTCAACTAATCCTTACTCTGTGTGTATGTGTATCGAGTGAGGAGGCGTGACGGTTAAATGAATTCTGAAAAATCCTTTGATGATTTTCTTTTATTTTCATATTATTGTTTTTTTTTTTTTGTTTAATTTAATGGGGTTTGAAAAATGAGCTCCGATGATTGTGTAAATGAAAGAGCGCGAGAGAAAGGGGAGAAAAGAGGAAGAAAAAAAATTAAACAAAAGAGGAAAGAAAGAGTATCAAACTAAATTGAGCACGTTCTACCGCAAAGCGACTGACACGCGGGCGACCAATCGACTCCTGCAGCGCAGCGTAACCACCCTCTTTCGTTATTCAAACCGACGACAGGCATTTTTGTTGTTTTTCTACTATTGGCTTTCGTTTTCTTTCCCTTTTTTCATCTCCCATGGAAGCTACGTACCCCCCCCCCCCCCCCCCCCATATCCTCCATCTGTACGATCATTTCGTACAGAGTGGTTTTTTTCCATTTTTCAACGATGAATATCATATAATCGACAACCATATTTTATCTACGAGTTCTCGTCGCGTCACCCATATACGAGTCTATGAGCTGCCGCGGGGACCTTTTCAATTCACCAAGAGCTCAACTCCGATTTATGGCTCAAGTTTCTCTTTTTTCACCCCCCCTACCCCTCCCTGTCTATTACCTCTTTCTCTGTAACTTCTTCCTTTATCTCCTCCTCTAACTCTGGGCCAAATCTTCGCTCAGGGAGCATGACTCCTCGGGGTAACGATTTTTAAGTTGAAATTTCAACACCAGTCTCACATACCTTGTACCTTATAGTCGAGGGTGGTGAACGTCTTTTGGCTTGCTCGAGTCGGCTGGCGGCCGCCAGAACGCGACGCGCCGGAACCTGAACCAGAAGCTAGTTGTAATTTACCGGAATTGCTAAATCGCATAGAAAACAACGCTGGACCCGGTGCCAACCGGGCAGCACTCGTGTCTCGTTTCGAAAAATAACTATCAATTAAGACGCGCGTCAGCGGCGTATCGACACGCGCAGAGTGTAAATAATTCAAGGCGATGTGTAAAAATAAAACAAAATTAACGACAAACAAGCATACACCTCGACGTTTTGCGGCGCGGTGCGAATAGCTAACTTCTTAATCGCGAGTACCAATTTACAGAGCGTATCGCATAAACCAGCGTTGCCCAACTAACTAGACGTATTAGGACAGGGATTAGGCCGAACGAGTTTGGAACAGTTTGGATAAGCTCCTCCGGGGTCAACAATGCCCGAGGTCGATTTCCCATCCGTCAAATTCCGGCACGTTCGCGTACTTGATGTAGATACGTAATTAGGTGAGGAAAATTTTGTCAAAATCGCTAAATCCCAAAGACCAAGCTTGCGGAAGTCTCGGAATTTCATGCGCAACGACGCATTTATCCGTTTTGAGCTTACCTCGCGGTGTGAAACTCTCAGGTTTCCAAAGCTGAAAACAAACTGCGCGCAAATATGGTTTAACCTGCACCGAGGAAAATTCTACGAGGTATATCTTCTCGACCTCTCGGGATATAAAATGTGACGACCTAACGGGCTCCGAGTGGATAATCCAATGGTAATGGGCAGTATCGTGGAGATGAAAACGCGAAGAGGACGTCGGAGGGTTTTCACGAAGCCCTTAAAATATTTTAGGGATATTGCGTGCTTTCGAAAAGTATACAGACAGTCGATTATCACGTTTATTGATTGTCGTACAACGGTCTTGTATATCCGCAGTGTTATACCTATCGTTGAAAAAATCTTAACGGTGGAACTGTCAAATTAACCTGCTATACGTATGATTTTTGAAGAATTCTTCACGGAACCTTGCGTTTGCACGATTTACAAATCGATTTAGTTACTCAGCTGCTCACCGTCAGTGCAATGCGAAATGTGGAAAGAGTTTCTTTGACAATCAGCGGTATTCAATAACGAAGTCGTCAGTCTCGTCATGCGAGATTCCAATCCTATGCATTACACTTGAAGGGCAGTATCGAACCCTGGAGTTCCCAGAACCGGAATCTATCTTGGATGTTGACAGGAATTAGTCTTACATCTTCGTCGTCGGATTGCGATAAAATACCTGCCTTACCCTTTGACGTTCCTTCATTGCTGTGAGCTCTGTAAATACCGACGTTCTGACACGTTTGCTGAATGAAAATATGCGAAATCATCAAGGCCACTGACTCAACCAGAACTTCGTTGTTCGGAACGCCTCATTTTCATGCGGAAAATGTTAACAGACAGTAAATCAATTCGGATACATTCTGTGCATGAAAAACGAATTATAACGTTCGTTCTTTGTTTACATAAAAACTTGTCACGAGATAAGTTCTGCGCTTCGACCCCTTCAGCGTAGATATATATCTCTGTAACGATATTTCGTGTTAACGCTTTTATTCCACCTAGGGGTTCAATTGTGTATGCCGTTATATTTCTCCCAAACAGAGCTATAAAACTGGCGAATAAAAATTATGGGCGTTCGTAAAAAAAACATGCGAGGGAAAAAGATTTGTTATATGCAACATGTAGGATTCGTATATATCGTATGTATTATATAAAATTTATGTGGGAAAAATCTAACTGTCGCTAAACTTTCTTGTCGCAAAATCGTCAATAACCGCAAAAAATTTACGAATATGTGCGACACGTGTATAAAATCCATCTGACGTCAAAGTAAACATTATTTGGTGAATAATTTTTTAAATCAGTACACGCAGTTATGAATACAATAATTACAGTGTGGTGAAATCAGAGTTTGCGATTCATCGAGTGATAAAGAAGTGTGTAAATCGTGAACAATGGTTCGTGGAGGTACCGAAAATATAATGCGGTGAAATCGTGAGTGAAAAAAAAGTGCGGAGGTGCGATTACAACTGTGTTTATGTACATGTATATTGTATACGTGTACGAGTATATATTCGTCAATTTCTATACACATTTACACACACTCGTGGAACTTAAGCATGCTGGAAGCTTTACTCTGCCAATTTCTTATCGATAAATCCTGGTCGAATGTATGGGAACGAACGCACGTATAAACTCGATACAGTGAACGCTCGGTGACTTTCATTCTGAAAATTGTAAGCTGCAGAATAGGAAGAAAATGACGTCGGGAAACGAAGGTAATGAAGCGGGCACCGGCTTACCGTGCGACGAAGTTGAAAAGCCCCAATCTTATTTCTCCTGTTCGATTCGAAGACCTTTGTTCGCTGATCAATCGATGGATGCTGAGTGTCGCGAAATACATATTTCCGTTAACCTATCGTCGATTTTCAAAACGCAACGCGGCGTTTTCCGTCGAAAAAATTGCCACCAAATCTGTGTGCTTGTAACGAATATTCAAAATTTGTTATAAAAAAATGTTATAACGTCGTTTAGTAATGTTTACCTCATTTGCTTTGGTGAAAGAAAAAAAAAAAAAAATTAACAATCTTCAAGTGCTAAACAAAACGCAATCCTTAAACGAAGACTTTCAAATTGATACATGTGTATACTAATACATACATCCATACGTATACATATACACGATACGTATGCATCTATTAATTGAAGCATGGAATAGCTTTTAACCGGATCTAGCAGGAAACCCCGGGAAATGTTTTGTCAATTGGAAACAAAACGAAACAAGAAAGTGGAATGGAAGCACAGCGAAAAAACTTTTCGTATAACTAGACGTGAATAACAGATAAAACACCTCGCCCCGAATCCCCTCAGGCTGCGTAATCCAACTAGCACGGTGTGCATGCAAAAGCAACGTTTCGTCCCCTTGCTTACGCATACAATTACCTTCGCTTCATCCAACATTCGCCTCTTTGAACCTCGGCGGAGGATCCCGGGTTATTCAAACGAAGGTCCGGGTGTACTTTTGCCTTATTTAGCCCCGAAATTTGGGCAAACAGTCGCGATGAAATCCAAATGCCAACCATTGAAGCCATAAGTCAAAGCAAGAACCCTTCCTCCTATCATTCTCATTTTCATTACGTGTCACTGATACAATGCGCATGGCGTGAGCATCAGGAATTTCATGAATGAAATTTATCTGCTTAGCTTAAAATTTTTTTTTTTTTTATTATTTTTTTTTTTCAATCTTATTATTAATATTCATGCTTGCGTCAAAGTTCTTTTACTTTTCGACTGCAGAGTAATGTTCGCGCTCTTCGTTATATCGGTTTGAAAGTTACAAACTATTTTCCAATCAATCTACAACGTGCGGTTAGTCAGCGGCTCGATCGGTTCTACCGGTGGTGAAAGTTTAATGCTCATCCCGTACAAAATGGTGAATAGCGAATATCGTCCCTGGATTAGGTGTTCTTGAGCTGCAATCATCATAAATAATACGATGATGATTAAAGAAGAACTTTCGCTCGAGGTTTTTCCATAGTAAAATGTTTAAAATGAGACTGGAATAAGATCTTCTAAATTCTCTGAGAATATTCAACTGGATATATGTATATAAGGCAATTTGCAATAAAAATTAAAGCTTCTAAACTCGTATATAAGACGAGGGAAAAAATACTATTAAAGTTTTTCCGTTCTACCGATTGGTAGTCGTGACCATAAAACGTACTCGAAATGATAAAAGTATTTCTCTGAAATCCTGTAATCATAGCTGATCGTAAATTTTCACAACACATAACATAACGCACCTATACGATGACCGATAAATCGGTGCAAATTAAAACTACCCTTCGAGCGCCCCTTCGTGATGAGCATCCCGGGAAAAATCGTCCGCGCTATGAACTTTGATGTAAGATCAATACCCTCTATAACGCTGTAAATGATGAACGAGCACTCTTTTTTCACACCCTTCTCGTTGACATCCCACGGCGTCAGCTATTATACATGAATTTTCACCACCGAATACACCCTGCTGCCCCTGTTACTTTTAGGTCGTAGCGATCTAAATTTTCGCTGGTAAAATAATTTGGAGCTTGATAAAGAAAGGGGAGAAAAAGAATAATAAAAAGAAGAATAAGCAAAAGAAGAAGGAAAAAAAAAATCCGCTGAAACGGTATCTTGCACGTAAAATGAGAATATAGTCGACGTTTGAGGAAAGGTTGAAGGTATGTATATACCTGCCGTAAGTACATACCTACCTCCCCTCCCGCCCCTTCCAGTATATCCTAATGGAAAATGATGGGAGGCGTACCCTTTTATCCCGAGGAATTTAAAATTCCATGCCACCGCAGATATCCGGCAGGTATTTTGTGCGAACCACTCAACCATCAGCCATGCATGCTTCATGACGTTAGGCTCTAAAGCTAGAGGACGGATACCCGAACAAATTTTAGCCGCGGTCAATATTGTTAAAAATGCAAATAACTCCGCGGCGGGTGCCCCTGTAATTTCTTATCTAACACCGTAACGTTGCGAAGCTGCCGCTTCTTACACTTCGCTCAACGACGAGAGCTGGCAAAGGAGAAGAATATATAAGTATAACAGGATCAAAGTGAATGATTAAAAATGTATAATCTTATCAACAATACGGCTTAAACTTGGCGCTGAATTATGTAAGTTTATTATAATACAAAGAGCCGCGTTCATCACCTCAATTCCGACGCTTAAAATGTTTTCTGATTAAGATGGCGAGGAAGTTGGATTATAATTCCGTTAATCACATAATAAGACCTTGATTTGTGTATTTTCTGAAAGCGGCAAAGTTTTAATTCTGATCCCCTCTTTCTCATCTCAGTTTTCCTCTTTATTCCACCTTACGCCGAGTTCCTCACGGCGTATCTTGTTTACGAAATCTGATCTACATCCTACGTACCGACGCAAATGGTAACAACGCCTTCGTTCTACAGACAGAATAAAAAGAAGTGTCGAACCGTGCGTCGCATCGGTAAATGAAGTTCAGTTTCGGCTTACACGCGAACTTTTCTCCATCGAAAGCACAAAGAATTCCGTTCTCAACGACGGACCGATCGCTGTACCTCCATGCTCCTCGACCGATACGCGTCTACTTGCCGATACCTGCAGCGTATTTTGCGTATCCTCGAAATATACGAGGGAGCGTTTATCGATGGGGCGGAGGTGCGGAGGGGTGGGAACTTCTCTTCAAGACAGCCCGAGTAATCCAACGAAATTCGAGACAAAAAAGTTTCCCTCGCGACTACGGTTCGGCACCCACACCCGCCTCGGCCTACGAGAAATTGCAATAAGTGCCGTGAGGCGGGATTCGCTACTTTGAGAAGTTCGCGCGGGCTGCGAGCCGCCCGGAACGTTAAAGGGGAGTTACTACGGCCAACTGCGCGACAGCCGAAAGACGGAACCGCCGATTCTTTCTTTTACGAGTTTTAAGCACGAGAAACTTCCGCTCCTTTCACCCTGAAGCCCTGCCTCTCGCCGGGATGGCGATGCCTGAGTAAATCTTGCCGCATTCCAGGACCCCGCACCGCGCTGTGTACAACTTACACCGGTTCAGCTTTCGGAGTTGATCCTGGAATTCCTGGACTCGCGGTCTCGGCGCGCTTTTCTCCACTCCTTCTTTTTGCAGCCGCAGCTCGCCCGCAGCAGACTAGCGGCTATAGAAGCGTGCTAATTATCCGGAAGTCCGGGGGACATGACGTGGTATGAAGATCGCGGTGAATAAACAACCCTCTGTCTGAGCTGGGCGAATTTCGTGGGCGGCAACCCTTCCTCGGTGGCAAAGAGAAACCCTCTGTGCTTGTATAGCTCGCGCCGTACCGCGCAAAGTGCACGACTCGAGGGTACGTCGAAACAGGGCCCGAGGGATGATCTGCCTCCGTCCGCATACGTCGTCTACCCGCGGCGCATATATTCGCATACATCTACATCTTTGTGGCGAATTTGGATTTGCTCCGAAACTCATTACTAGCCTCCGACCGTTGCTTTTTACGTCGAGTCTGATGCGAGTCGTGCGTAGCATGCAAATGGTTTCACCCAATTCTGATGACCTTGACAAAATTCTTACGGTAAATCGGAGCATTTTAAACGATACACATCGGTTAATTGCAAGATATTTGTTGTAATTTTTCGGACTACGAGCCGTTCAACGATATTTAACGAGATTATACTCGTGTATAATGGGTGTATTTACAACGCCCGCTACTTATACTCCGGGATTTATATAACAGTTTTTTCCTTGCGGTCTTTTTTCGCATTCTAGACTCGGCTTCTCTCCAACATTCTTCGGCGAAATTCTCGGTCCCGGAATACTGACTTCGTGTTCGCTTTGCGAACCTAATCTTTGCCCCAAACTTGACCCCCATTTCGAATTCCACCGAGTTGCGACCTGTGACCTCAGAGATCAAAGAAACCGTGCTCGAATTTTGCAGTCGAATAAACCGATCTATCAATGGTACGCACTGCGGTCCTTCAATAAACTATACCAAATATTTTCCAATAAGCGTAATGCAATATTTTATACCGTAACTGTACCTATACGGTTATCATTCCGCATGTAATTAAATGACTCGACCGAAAATTTTCATGTTATAAGAGAGTTTAAAAGCATTCATAAATTCAGGTCTTTTAGAGCTCGGTCACTCCGTCGGACTTTCGGAGCGGTTCTGCAAAAGTTCCGCTAATCTTACATTTCAAGTATTCGGAGCCCGAACGGTGACGTCAGACACAGCAAATGAGTTAACGATGTCCGTCGACTACATGTTTTTTTAATCTCATTTCTTGTTTATCTTAAAACCTAATACCTCTGATTTCAGGATTTTTTTTTCTTTCCATTTCGCCCGCATTATTCCGCAGGTAGCTCAAAGCGGATCGGTGACCTTTAACGTTACGGTAAAAACCAGCGAGAAGCATGGGACCTATCGGTGAAGAATACTTAGCGAGACTTGCGTAAAAAATTAATTTTTATTTGCGAACGGGGCTTCGAAGCATCAGCACCGGAAGAGCAGGTGCCGGCTGATCGCGATACCGTGAGAGAATCTTTAAAGATTCAGGAAATGCTTTTAAACTTTGAAATATTCAGCGGGTTTGGAAAGGCACCGTGACTTGGATAAATGTACCGAAGACTGCCCGTTGTAAATTAAATACAGATTGATCGCAATGAATATAAACGATCGCATTAGATAACCTCATGTATACCCATACCCACAGCTTATATATAGAGCCACGATTGGTATATATAGGCGAATAAGCACGAAGTAGCGGGCAATGCTTTATCGAGAGGAAAATAAAGGAGGAGACGAGGACCGGGAAACAGGATCTCTTGAAATCGGAAACCCCTCTAAGTAAACTCATAAATAAACTAAACCAATAAGTAATGACAGCGGAGCTCGCCCGGGATCCCCTCCCCGCTCTTCTCTTCGCCGCTCCTCTCCACTCCTCTCAAAACTCCCGTGTAACATTCTATACTTGCGACACGGGAGAAACAATTTAAAAGCTTCGTCACCTGCAGCTTTACCAAGCTTCTTGGGTACAGGAAAATTACGGCGCAGCTTAACCCCTTTACGAGACTACGTAATCGATCCTAACGAATATTAGATGCCGAGGGCTTGAACAATTTGGGAAAATCGTGGACAAAAACGAATGAGTCGAAGAGGGATCATGTAGGAGAGAAACTACCGCTTGCCAGATTCCCTGATACCGTATTCCCATCGCATGCCGATCGTTCTAGCCGCGTTTTTCTACCGTCGACGTAGGTAATCGAGCGACCAGCGATTAAGAGGGTACCATCCAACCCTCAATGGCGGACTAAAAAAATACTTTTTTCCTTCCCAGCTGTATCCGCAGCGTGAGAAACTGAGAAGCCATAGACAACAGCTACGGCAAATCAGTGATTAATTGCGCGCATTTCGGAAGATCTGTTTTTACTATACATCGAAAAAAAAACTAATTCGATTCGCAATAAATATTGTCGCTTTGACGAATGTTCGTACAGCGACACGTCTCGCAATACAACTGACAACCAGGAATACGAAACATAAATTTTTCGGGGAACCAGGTAGATTGCGTCTATCGATTCGAGGGACAGATTTCATCTTTTAAGAAATATAACGCTGAGGCTGTACTTTTCCTCAACTTTTTCATATTTTTCAAGCTTGCAATATTCGTCTTTCCGTAATTCCTCACACGGCTCGATCAGAAGCAAGCTATTTGTGTTCTATCGAAACCTTGGTTTTCATTATGGCAACTCTATCTTCTAATCTTAGAAACGAACGGTTTCCGTCCAAACCGCCCTTAGACACGTTCAGGGAACGCTTCGGCAAAGATCACTCAATTATTTCAGCATCGAAGAAAAAAAGGTTGTATTTTTTACCCACACGCGACGAGTCGAAAACCCCGTATTCGCCCGACTGTCTCCGGGGTCCCAAACTGTCGTCATAGGTGCAAACGTTATACGTGTGGATGGTACCAACCAGTGAGTACATATGTATTCTTCGGGGGGAGCGAGAGAAGGCGCGTTCTAAACTTGGTGACACGTTTCATCGAGGTCCTCGAAACTTCTGACGTTGGATGAAAATCATATTGTACCTAAGGAACACGTCTGTCATTGGGGCGCGGTTCGAGAAGTAGAAACTCTGCAGTTCTCCTTTATACGATATGTCAGTTTACTATTTTCATATGAAACTGGGTGTGTGCCCACGTAGCAGATTGGAACATCGGTCGTGCGCGAGTCTCTGCAAAACCCACTTCTAGGACATTTACGATATTCCCCTGCACCTGGGGCTCGCCCTGAGTCGGTTCACCCGCCGGCCGTATAACCGAAAGCGACTGGCCGTTCTTCCGCATTCAATCTCCAATTTCTAACAGCTATCTTGTTCCAGGAGTGCGAGGCTTGCGAGACGTATCGATAAAAATACCTCTAGCGGTCGCACCTGGCTCCACGGTTACTATGACCTGTCAGTATGACCTAGAAGCGGATCTACTCTATACGGTCAAGTGGTACAAGGGGCGCAAAGAATTCTTCAGATATGTCTTGAAGGAGCTGCCGCACACTAAAGTCTTTCCTCTTCCGGGTGTCAACGTCGACGTGAGTATGCTTTGTCGCCTTATACTGCCTGACACGAATCCATATGCATGCACCCTGCTTTTTTTGCGGGTTCCTTCCTCTTTATGTCTGTAGGGATGATATTTCAGATTATCTTCAAGGTTCCGGTAGGCGGTGTGCTTGTAAAAATCTCTTGCGAATTCCCCTCAGCTTTCACTGAATCGTTTCTTGAGATACATTTTTTTCGTATTTTGATATATATATATATATATATATATATATATATATATATATATATATATATATGCATATATATATGTATGCATCTTGCCGAAATCATAGAAATATGTATACATATAGAGTGTCATTTCCGACACGGTGATATCCGAGGATAGAAAAAACACACTTACTGAACGTGCACTTTCATCACGGTTTGATTCAATTTATACAGTACAGGTCACCTTATTTCTCAAGAACTCTGTAAATATTTAAGAGAAATTTCAAATTGTCAATTAATCGATGATACTTTTCTGCCACTTTCTTCTATAAGCTGGAATAGTTTTCATGTATTAACACGGGTCAAATAAAAGAATGTATCTTGAAAACTGTAGCAGATAAATTGAACAGTGTAAAAAAGACATCACGCAATAAGATATTTCATCTCCGAGTGTTATACATGCTAAGATCTAGCTATATTATGGAAAGCATCTAAAAAAAAATTATTTGATAAAGTGACCCAGTTAACAAAGACGACCCCAATATATCAAATATTACGCTATCTGCAGAATTCAGAGAAGTTTAAATATTCCGACGCTTTACATCGAACAGTCATTTATATTTTCGACCCTTTCAAATTGTCGAAGCGTATTAACGATACCGACGTGCGCTAAATGTGCGGATACTTAAGTGTATAAGCCTCATACAATATCAATAGGCTTGGAGATGAATTTTGTGTAAATGCAGATGAGGGGAGGTGGGAGAAGGGCTGAGGGACGTCGAATCAATTAGCACGACGGGATTATGCGTGTCAATAATTACCTCTGCAGGCCATTCTACAGAATCGACCTGTTTTGTAAATTTGCGTCGATATAGATTGGCGTGTGTGTGTGTGATATAGATATAGATGCACGCGCGGTGGATACAAAATAATAATCAGCTCCGCGGTATTCGCGTCAGGTTTTGTGGTTCAGCGGTATAATTCGAGGCGATTAAAATTACGCCTGTATTATCGGCACTTATGATGCCTGAATAGCGTTGAAACAGGTGGATCGTGTAAAGTTGAACAGGGTTAAACTTGGGCAATAGACGATACCTGCCCGTTTAACTAACGTCACTCTTGGAGATGGCAAGGGTATAGTAGGAAAGTTCGCTAGACACGTTGAAAAGATTTATCGTTGCCACCCTGACATTCGGGAAGGTGTATTGCCTGTACGCACACGTAGGCACGCCGAGTCCCTGAGTAACGAAGAAAAATTGTACTGGAAAATATAAAGTCTTTATTGGTCTTTCAACTCCTGTTACGAACGTGTAAAATACAGGTCGTGACGCAGGCTTAGCCGCCTATTTATTATATTCGCACATCGATTATCCAGCGTTTATGAATATGCGAAACTCGACTCGAGCGCCTTTATAACGTGCGGCTCGCCTCCTTAACCCGTGTAAAATGTGTATTGCAATATACATGAAACCCCGCGTCTTAACCACCTGCAGTATATCACGCGGGCAGAGCACCAAGTTTATTGAGCATAACCGTCACCGACTAATGAACGATCCTGTAATAGAAAATGAGCTTCTGCGCTGAGTGAGGACTGACTCGTGTCAGCGAAATTATAAACGATTTCCCGCTGGATTTGTTGCGTCGGAAAACAATGGACTTGCACCGATTCGAAGGTAACCACACAACAAAGAGAATTGATCGTTTGATAAATGCCCCATCACTGGCACTAGATTATTAACTGAAATTTCGAGCGTAAATTATATTAGCCATTATATGTAGACCATATCGAAATTTTGATAAATTGCCGTTTATGCCGGTATGACTTTTGCTATCATACTACAACTACTTTTGTTATCGGGCCACACACGGGAACTCGGATATCTAACAATTTTCACGCTCTGTAATTCGGTCTGTACCTCGACCATCATTGTTCGTAACCTGTTCACCGTATACGAATTACCAGTTACTTTTAAAAATGTCGTGAAGAAAAATTGTCACGCTAGCATTAATATTCATTCGTACCATGTCATGAATAATTCGTTGAATGTGATATGCTACGAAGTTGGATGTATATTTAACGGACACTCGATGAGGCAGCAGTGTAACAAAAATTGTTCAACAACCAAGCACGTATAGTGCATAGTATTGGTCCCAGTGGAAATATCGCATCGACGATCAGCATCTCGTAAACAAAAACACTTAGGAAATACTGACTTTATTATAACGCGATAGTTTGTTCGTCATGATCGTGCTCGTATTACAATTTTTGGAAAGACGGCAAGAAATTTTCCTTCCCATCTAATATTTAAATATTGTATCTTTGATGTGTGCAATATAACGAGCACATTCTAGCTATATAAGACGAACAAGACGGATATTGCAGATAAAGGGATTTTTCGTTCGCCCTTGCGCGTACCTTGTATGCAGAAAAATCGACGCCTCGTCGATTTCACGCGGCTGAACGGATTTAAGTGCGGAATAAGGAAATAGGTGTTGATCGAAGCCAGATCGAGAACGGGAGTCGTATATCATACATGCATCAGGCGGATCTTCCGTTGGCCCCGTTCATTGTCACGTTTTCTATATATGTACCAGATCCGAAGCAGTAAATTCACTCCTCTCGCTCCCTTTTCCGCAAGGAGTTTCGAAAGGCGGCTCCCGGCAGAAAGAGATTCCACTTCACCACCGCAGTTCGCGTATTCAAATCGGTGTTCGTACATCATCCGTAATATTATCAGTTTATGCTCGCTTTTATTCCTATAAAGAACGCCTTAGCTCCTTCCCTCTCGCGAATACTCATCCACTATATTTTTCTCAACTATCTCTCGAGTATTAAATTCACGCCGATCACGCCGAAGCAGAGGCTCGTCTGCCAGAGCACTATTTATCCGATTTATCCGGCTATACGGTGTACACCTGCATCGCGGGTTACATCAAATCGGTAAATAAAAATGATACAGTTTAGGCATTCGAGTTATCAAATTTCAAGCTTCGCAGAGTCGCATAAGTTAAAGCTCTGATCCTACCGTATCCAACAAATATGGTGTCAATATTTATTTCGGAATCGTGATAACGAGCGCAAATCTTTCTATCTGCCTTCTTCTTTTTCTCCTTCTCTTTCTCTTTCTCTTTCTTCTTCTACTTATTCTTCTTCTTCTTCTGTTTCTTCTTCCGTTTCTTTTTATTTCCTTTAACCTTTTATCCCCAACCTCAGTCTCAAGAACGTGCTTATCTCCCCTCTGTTTGTACTCAAACTAGGTAACAGTTGGGTCAGGGACATTTCCACAGCATTGACAACCCAATTAGATTCATACACACCAATGCTGTTTCACGCCAACGAATCTTCGCACGTAACTTTAACCCAAAGACGCTTTTCTCAACTTTTTCGCGATTTTTCTTCACCGTTTCGGTATGAATCTTGTAGCTCTTTTCATTTTTGGACTCTACCGCTACTCGATCGTACATGAATGATGAAGTTAAAGCGTGTGAGCTCCGAAAATACAGCGAAGAAAGAAACGCGGCTTGAATGTGATTTTTTTCATATCTCGTAAAAAAAAAGACCAAATTGATATTTCCCGAGTGATCGTTGGACCGCTTTCGTTTCATCATCTACGATTACAACAACGTCAGGCAATATTTTTCTCAGCACGAAGCTACCAATCTCGGAGAATAAATGTATTTTTATGATCGATTTCGGACGAGTTCCAGGTCAAATATTTTCCGTCCCATAAAACAGGGTCGTAATTTCAGATTGGGATTCTTGAGATTCAGGAAAAGGAGATCATTCCGCGCCAGGATGTTTAAATCTTGAAACTGAAACTTGCGTTGGTTCCATTACAAGCGTCTAGTCCGGATTAAACTTCCGTACAGTTTCAATTTTATTAGAAACCAAAAGTATATTCAAATCCATGCTTCGAAGTAACGTTTTACATGCATGTACGATGTATCAATTTTTCGCACGATTCATTTTACATTAAAACGAAAGTACAGGAAGTGAGTTAGGTATTATAATAAAAGCGTGTATACACATCATTGAGAATAAAACGAAACAAAAAAAGTTTCTGAAGTTGAGAAGTTTTTAATGCCGAACCAAAATCACATTTCGCAAATGCAGTTTGTGCCTCTCATAACTCCGGTAATTGTGATTCTATTATAACTTTAATGCCGGCCGGCTTGTACGAGGATATATATACCCAATCTCCAGGCGCGCCTTTTATCCATTCGAATATACAAACATCGTGCTGCGAACTCTGCACGGCCCGATGCACGCAATCGAAATTGCATTGAAATTAGAAAATACAGATTTCGGAGGTATACCGGAGGAGATAGAATCCATATTATACACTCGCGGAACGAAAAGTGTGAATAATTAAAGTTTGGAGAATCAATATACACACAATCGGAATCGTACAGAGTGTCTTCACCAAGTTATTGACAAACCTCACGCAACGTTTGCCGGAATTAAACCCACCCCTCCTCTTCCCACCGAATTACATCACGTCGTACGCATCCTGTGTCGAAAAATTGCTCGATAATTAATAATTACCGAAACGAGAGAAACGACGTAACGCGAACTGTCGCCGCAGGTAACTACGATTACCTAACAAGTTAATTGTGTTTTCCGAGAATCTAGAAAGCCTCTTGTGAGGTAGGATTTTTACAGGATGCAACACGCGATAGGCTGCTTCAGATTATGCTTCCTGTTCCTCTTTCCCAGCGGTATAACCCGCACATACGGTTGGACGTGTAATACCACGACGGTATAAGGTATACAGTCGGTATCCGTGTACATATAGGTGATTCTGAGAAATCCGACGATGTAGCGGCATCCATACATATGCTACATACGTAATAAGTAATACGACGTATATTTTATGCAAAGTGAAAGACACTCGCTGTTACTCCTGCTTCTGCTTCTACTTCTGCCTCGGTGTCTTCCACGTCACGACACGCGCCCTTCCTATTTCCTCCTCGCCTTTTCTCTTCGTCGGCTCTCATCTTTCGACCCCGGCGCCGCCGACTGTCACTCCGAATCCTCCGAATCCTCCGAATCCTCCGAGTCCGCCGCCCCGGAGATCCGGGGAAATTCGCAAACGCGATATGTGATAAACAACCGAGAGTGTGGCGCCGTTCACGTCCGAGAGAAAGGCGGGATCGATCTTAGAATTATGTTAAGGAAACGTCTACTGGGGTGGTGATGAGTAAGATAAAGTAACGGGTATTTTTGTTATTTACTCTTTACCTTTTTACTTTATTCATTTTGTATTCTTTTTTCTTCTGTTTCAGACCGCATTGAGCGACTCGCATCATGTTGTCCTGCACGACGTACAGTCCGATCTTACTGGCAAATATCGGTGTGAAGTTTCCGCTGATGCACCGTCTTTTCACACGGAAATGGTATCCAGCTACATGCACGTTGTCAGTGAGTATGCCTTGTCGATTTAGATTTTTCATTCATTTTCAACTATGTCGAGTCATCGTGAGAAATAGAGTTCACTGAAAGCTCAGAACCCTCATTCATACTCCGTAATACATTCGCTTGTAGTCAGCAGACATTTCCACCGGACAAGTTTTGTGCCGTATAAGCAAAAACTGCGATTATCTGCAAGTTCAGAAACTTTGTTATAATATTTAACAAGGTAAGTAACCGCGTAAGAAATGTTAGAAAAAAATTATACGTGTAACTTTAAACCTGCAACCCGCGTCCGAATTTTATAAAACTTTTTTGTTAAATTTACATACCGTGTTTCATCCAATATACAAATTCGTTCGAATTATCGCATATTATCTGATATAAATTTCGTTAAAACTGTTACATCCGTTTATTGAACAGAAAATTTCGAATGTGATTTATACAATGTTTTCTGCCCATCCGGCTTCCCACTTTGCATAAGTCAATGAAAAATCGCCAAGAATTTATCTGCACTAAAAAATATTGCAATAACACCACGGTAAAATTCACATTCTGCGAAGTCCCATCATCTACAAAAAGCCGGCTGGAATGAATTTCAGCATTGCATGGTAAAACAGTGAGAAGTCTTAAAGATCACCCAGATTATCAAAATCTTCTTAAACTCAACTGCATACCATGATCTCCAGATCCTATACAAACACTCAGATTATTCTTATCGTATAAAAGTAAAGGTAGTACTCGATCTGGCGAGTTGTAATGAATGTGTGAGAGAAATCCATTTCCTTGGTTCCAGCTGAAGTCCTTGATAACATATGGGGCGTGTCCGGTCATTCATAAGTAAAATGGCAAACGTCTCGGAAACTTGAGATCGAATCTGGCTTTCGACCCGGAAGAAAAGCGCTCGAGATTTCATGAAATTCTTTGCTTTTTGCGGTCATGAATTTTTCACCATTTTTCGACAATACAGCCGTTCAAAAATATTTAACGACCTACAGAGGAATCATTAGTCAAATGAATCCTGTATGATATTTTCTACATTGTAGTTTTAGTCGGGCCTATTTATCGTCGCCCGCAGAGAGTCGTAATGAGATGAAAAAAACGTCGCGTGAAAATGTGAGTTTCTTTCACGCGTTTCTTGAAATTTTGTTTTTCCCTATACATTTTTTACGCCCATGTGCTGCAGTCCTTCATCCCTCGCTTCGGGTAACCCTATTTTTTGCCACCATTACCATATAGTAAATTCGCCACTGTCTGCAGCCGTAACTGTTACAATGTCACATCTGGTGCCAACGGTACCGTAAAAAGCTAATGTAGTTCGGTCCCATGAGTCGAATTTGCCTGAAACTAGGTCATTATAGTACCGAGGTGAGAGCAATTCCTTTTTAATGACCGACTCCTGAAATAATTACCACCCATAAAGTATGTATTACAAATACATTACTGGACGTCAAAAATTACTGATTTCACTCTCATTATCACTATTATTATTAATGTTATTCGCGTCTTAGTAAGTAGGTACATTTATTCATGAACGATGCCACTACTGCTGTTCTTTTGAAATAAACCTTCCGCTCTTCCCTAAAAATATGTCCTTGAAGCAGAACATTTTGTTATCTGTGGACTGCGCATGAAAGAACAGCCGATGTAACGTGAACCTGAAATCACCATAGTAATAAAGCTTTATTATACCAATAATGTATTACATCGTAGCATTTTTTTAATACCTTAATTCAACGTTTGCCCATGAATTGAGCGTAAACTTGAAAGTCTTACGGCCTTATCTGTAGGAGAAGAAGCAGCCTTTCAACATTCGCGTATCGGTTTTTATCCAGTAACTTCAACTATCGGATGAAAAAAGTGAGTCACGAATTATTCGGTCAGAATTGCTCCCGTATTCCGTTTTTTGTTTACCCTATTTCTCCTCTCCTGTTCATCGTTTTTACTCCATTATTCAGTGGTGCTTGTGAATTTGAAGGACCGAAATTTTCCAGACCTACCGGAGGGGGATCCAGAGATTCGCGTCGAGAAGATGAAATACGCTGTCGGTGACGTGGTGCGTGGCAACTGTACGTCGCCACCGGGGAATCCCCCGGCCAACGTTACGTGGTCCGTAAACGGATTACCGGTACGTATCTTTGAGCGGTTCAAACGTCGTGCGGATTGAAAGGCCGCGGGCCGCAAGCCGGGGTCGGGGGTCGTGATGCTGGGCTGCGGGGGGAGACAAAGAGACACGTATCGATATGCTTCGAATTTCATAAGATTCATTGCAAACTCTGAAGAGGAGAGAATGTCATGCACAATGTTCAAATGTAAAACAATTAATAGAGGTTGGCCATGACATTTTTATAAATTATGATCAAAAGTTCTACGTAGTGTACGATTTTTTATTGCAATCAACGACACTGACTTGTTACCTAGC
The DNA here is from genome assembly GCF_021901495.1 of Neodiprion virginianus. Classification (NCBI taxonomy): domain Eukaryota; kingdom Metazoa; phylum Arthropoda; class Insecta; order Hymenoptera; family Diprionidae; genus Neodiprion; species Neodiprion virginianus. The sequence continues at coordinate 31,159,071 of NC_060879.1, read as the reverse complement.
TTGGTCTAATTATTTTTCCTATTTTATTTCAGGTTTAATATAGCTCTCGCTAAATATCTGTTTTAAATCTGCCTGCAGACCAGAAAATAAACGCCATAAAAAGGAACGGTTTTTCAACTCTCTTGTACGAAGTCTTTGATTTTAAAGCAAAGTAGATAGCTGAGGTTACATCTTGCTACAGTAGAGCGTCGATTATCCGAACTAATTGGGGCCGAGAACCATTCGGATAACCGAACAATATGGAAAAATAAACGTTGATTTGTTCAATGTAGATACATACGAATGTATTTCAAACAGACGAACTATCTTCTTATTCTATACATAGTACTTTTGGTCAACATTCCTAACGCTTACGTAATAGAGAGTGTATAAAATATATGTATTGAGAAACAAGTGTCTATACTAATATTAATATTTTATAAGTGGCAGGTGTATGTACATATTTGGTTTACTCCTTTGGAAAAAAGTCCACAATTTTCCTCTGTTTTACAACGGAAGTTTGGCCTGTTATTCGAAAAACCAGGAACTAAATAATCTTTCGGATGATTGACGTTTCGGATAAATCAAATCACCATCCGGATAATTGACGTTTCGGATAACTGATGTTCGGATAATCGACGCTCTACTGTAAATTGACAAAAACAAAAAACGCTGTCCATTTAAGTGTAAATTATAGTAAATTATACGTGAGGTTGAAGAAAATGTAGACGTATGAATGTGTACGCAAATCTATGTAAACATGTCGATGTCTAATCGTATGTTCAGGTAAATTCGAGTTACTCTCGTTCGTCGCCATCTAAAGCGGAAAATCCGCTGGTATCGGTTGTTGCTGGACTGGACTTGGAAATTGCCCCGGATAGTTTCAACCACGGGAGACTCCACATCACGTGTCGAGTCAACGTGTTTGATTTGTATACAGCTCAATCCGAAATATTCGTAGAAGAGGAGCGCCCAAGATTAGCATCTGTTCTCGGAACTCGCGAATCATCCTACACCGGTAATGTTATATTCCTGATTATTTTCAGAAGGTAGAAAGAAAACGGATGAGAAAATAAAGAAAAATAAATGTGAATAAAATCAATTTCCATTCACAGCCAAGCTATTCAGTAAGTAATACGTTAGAGTTCAATTCGTAACGAAAAGAAATGCAAATGACTTTTTTAATACGTAATTTTTCAACCTTTAACGTCTACTTAGTTTTCGCTTACCGGGTTTTGATTGCGTTGAATAATTAATCACTTTTGAACTAAAGGATGCCAAACTTAGCGAGCTCTTATAAAATGATCGTACATTGATAACGAAATTCTCTACCATTTTCTGAGCATTGTGAAGCCGTTCTGCGGCACCGTTATACCGGAGATTAATGCATTCCACAGGCTGTAATATCTGAAAAACTTTATGTACACTTTTCAGCTGTATTAAAAACACGTTTCTAAAGATTTTTAATGAAAGTTCTCTCGTAAAATTCAAAGGAATCAGATATCAACGTGTACGGTAGCCGCATATAATTGAATAAAAAAAAAACACCGCAAATCAGGATTTCTTGTACTAGTTTATACAGTAATAGTCCACCATGACTACCGTGAATATTAAATCTGTATGGTCCATAACCCGGTGAAGTCATCACGTGAGGAAATGTCAGAATTGACCCGATAAAATAAAAAGTGGCTAAAAAGAATGAAATTCTGACCCTCGTCAATTGCAGGATATTCCAAGAAGCCCAATTGAGCCAGTTACGAAATAAGTCTCTCTCAATTCTCTTAATTCTTTTCCCGTTTTCTGCCACCGAAATAGCTGTATAATAATTCTTATTGTCCGTGAATTTACATGTGTTAAAACCGAGAAACAATATTTCCAGATACTTAACCAATACCATCAGAATTGTATGTATATAAATACATCTTTCACGGTACAGCATTGAATTTGCAGTTACGTATAAAAAAATTTAATACCCTGCCGGTGACTCCAAATAATATCGGATCATTTAATGTTCTTAGTAACAAGGCAAGCCAGTATACAGCTTGTTCAATTAAATAATCTACATGTATATTATACATACGTACGGTTTTACAGGTATTAAAAACTTCGGACTCGGTATAGTACTAATTATAACTTCATCTCATGTTATTAATTAGTAAAATAAATAAGCTGTGAGATGTGTAACCTTCCGTTTACTCAGAAATGGTGAATAACTTTTTCTTGCACACCTTACGCGGATACAAATTCAGTTCGGCGTTAAAATTCGTTGGTTGCGATTAGTTGAGGCTTGTACTGATGAATAAGATTACGTCCTATACACTCCTATGTCAGCATCCGGTAATTAACTCGTTTTTTTAATCATCTAATGTATTTCTTCCAATTACCCAGTCCACAACATTTATTTTGGTATGTAGTGGCATTTATATATTGCCGTATATTTTATTTCTTTTTATTCTCTATGATTCCAGTTCCAGTGCAAAGTAATTATTTTTAAAGTTTCTTGATATTTTTCGGTAAACGTTTGGAAGCGCCTCATACAAATCCTAATCATCCTAATACAAATGTAATGATATTCAGGTAAACGAATGGTAGTTTTCAACCAATAATATTTTGATGACAATTGGATTTAATCCGATTTCAAACGGAGACTAGATCTTTACCGTATATCTTTTATTTCCTGCAGTGACATGATTAGTCGCAGAACTTATTAGATCAAATTGTTCAGAAGTATATAATTCAATCTATTTTTTCATACAAAGTTAATTCAGGCTTTCACGATTACAACACTTCTACTTTATTAATTTTTTTTCCTTAGGCACCTTTATCACAGCTGTGTGTCAATTTGAAAAGAAGTTATTAGTTTTTTACATTTTACTTAAAACCGGTTACGGTGGATTTAACAAGTTTTTAATGTACACTGCTTAGTTCATGTAATAACTCTTAACGGGTACTAAACAACCGTTATAATGCTGAATCCGTAAACTCCAATCAATAGATTGTGATTTGAATCATAAGTATGTCGAATGAAAAAGTATAACTTGATTTCAGGAAAGGCCGGACGAAGAGTTGAGCAGTGGATTTTCATGGTAGCAGTAACGAACCTACTGTTATACAGCCTGAGATAACACCAAAGAACGTTCAGTTGATTTTACGCGTTTAAGTGTACTGGGAATGAAGAAGTAAATTGTTTGTAAAACTTTGAAAATAATTAAAAACCCTTTTGTTGAAACATTATCGTGTGTATGTTATTCGTGTAGATGTGTAGCACTGCCGGAAGAGCCGTGTAGTGGCATTGATTTAAATAATGTAACATACACCTACGCGCCATTAGAGCGTCAAAAGCGAACAAATTTCTTCCTCAGATTAAGACGACGGGGTTTTTTTTCAAACAAAATGGATACGAACATTCCCTAGTTATACTGGCATTCGTCATCAAAATCGCCCAACACTCGTATACCCATATATTTTCGCAGACCAAAAACAGGACTAGAAGTAAATCCGTTTTGAAATGTCAATTTATTTTTGTTGCATGATATGTTAATGTTAATTACATGTATATGCAATAAACAATGTAAAATACTACATATATGATATTAAATACATGAACTAGAAATACGTCACGCTGCACCGAGTGTACGCTGTGTGTCACGTGCAGAGTTTGTATAATAAAATATTCACATACAATCGAAAATAAATATCGATGTTACGTTTGTGTCAATTTGTAGTATTAACATGAAGAAGAGTTATAGTCAGATAAAAAAATAAAGGTGGGAGGGGGCAGTGGATTTCACATGAAACATTCTTAATGAACGATGAAAAATATATTACAAGTATGTGAAATTTATCAATAACTGACAGCATTTTCACAGGAACTCCGTAAGAGCCTCCTGCGAGCTATGCATGCTGAGTTACAAAGGAGCTCAAAAGTTGCGCCGTGAGAGCTTCCTCAAAGCTGCTAAAAGTGTAGCTTCCTCAAAGCTCGCATGAAACTTTTCTTGCTCAAAAATTTCGGAGCGTTCTAGAAGTTCATCGAAATAAGTTCTCTGGGAACTTCGTTGGAGACTGTCTGAAGTACTATGTATGATCACTATATGGTAATTGTGAGTATTGTGACTACAGTTTGGTAAAATGCTGTATTGATTAATTATTGTGACTTTTAATTTATTCGAATACTCAATTCATTACTGAAGTTTGCTTTTGCAGAAATTTAAAAATTACAATCTAATAAAAAACATGCATCAGGTCTAAATGGTTTGGTAGAAAATACAAATCGTATCGGTTATTTATTAAATTCAGTGTTGAATATATACGTCTAAAATGTCGTAGGAATTTTTTTAAACTAGATTTTTAATCGGAACCAATCCAAATGCAATAGGGTTCCTTTTTCAAAAGTAGACGCTGAGGAAGAAGGAAATGAAGTGAGTATAGAGAGAGAGATGATCCCCGGCTATTGATCATTTGGAAGTAAATAAAGCTTGCTCCTAGAAGTAGGCAATTGTTTTCACATATGAAAAGTTGCCCATCTATCTCCAGGAGCTTGACACGAATTCAATGCAATTCACGCTTTACGTAAACCGTTTCCACTGATTGAGGGTAACAGTCAAACGTGATCAGGTTTAAAAAAGTGAAATCCGAGTATTTGTTATAATATCCCAATGAAGCTATCCTACCGCAAACGTTCTACAAATACGTCCGCAAATAAAATTTTAACTAATTATCAATGTAGATGTTTAAATATACCCGCCTTCAAATCTACAGGACTGCAGTCTTGAAATCGTTGGGTTAAGAACATTGGCAGCGTCGATCCGAGCTTCGATTAGCCCATGGATTGGCCATTGAAGTCGATCTTGTCAGTAGTAGTTGGTAGTAGTCTGTACTCTGTGGTCGATCTGAGGTTACGCTACACCAACAGTTGACGTCTCGTTGGCCTCGCATTTGGAGGTTAAGGTAATCATTTCTCACGTGGATATCTGATTACCACGGACGATAGAAAATATAAACAAACTTCACATTACAGCTTGGAATTTGGTGTACCCAAAGTGCCACCACAATGAACGAGCTTGATGCAGAAGTTGTTAAAGTTGGAGACTATGTTGTCGTACAAAGACAGAATTACTACAAGCTCCATAAGGTGACGGCGAATGGAAATTTACTACTGGGTAAAGACCAGCTGGAGATGAGTAGTATAATTGGTAGACCAATGTGGACAACGTATAAAATGGAAGCAAAGGTGACTGGGAAGAGATTATACACTTTGCTGGAGACTAAAGAAGTTGAATCGCTATCGAAAGACTTGAAGAGTGTGTTACCCAGTGGGCTAGACAACAGAAGCATCATTGACGACGGAACGTCGCAACAGTTATCAACCGAAGATATTGTGGGATTAAGGGAAGCAGGGAAGTCGAGTAAAGAAATAGTTGGCAAACTGATAGAGAATAGCAAAACGTTTCAGAATAAAACTGAATATTCGCAAGCCAAGTATTTGAAAAAAAAAGAAAAGAAATATTTTGAGTACATCACGATTAGAAAACCTACAATACGGCTAATTCAAGACATTTATTTTCGAATGGATCATCAGAAGATCAGCAGTCTGAGGATGGATACACTAGCTCAGCTCCTTTCTTATTCTGGCGTTAATGCTGATGGGCTCTATATGGTCTATGACAGTGGTTCTCAAGGGTTGCCCGCTTCAGCTATGCTTCATCGCATTGGCGCAGGAACAAATGGTAAACTAATTCACATGCATCCAGGAAATATTCCCCAAAGAACATTGATTCAAGCAATGAACTTTCCCGAGGAGCAGCTGCGTAGAATGCTTACTGTTAACATTTATAGTCTAATACGTATGTATTACCAGGGGACTGAACAATTTCTAGAAGTATCAAAGTACAAAGCAAAATCTGATACCCTGAACGTAGAATGCATTGTATTGGAATCCAATGACACTGACTTCACAGAAGATGTGGCAAATCCTAAGGTGCCCAAGGCTGAAGCTGAAGTAAAGGCAGAGGGGATTACAGAAGATAATGCAAGCAACAGAGCTGTGAACTCATTCGAAAGCAAAGGGTTGAAACGCAAGCTTAACGATGCACCAAGTCACGAACCACCTAAAAAACCTAAATGGCTTATAGAAACACAAGAGGCTGTTGAGATTATGAAAGTAACTAAAGCTGACGGTCTAGCTATCATAGCTAAAGAACATCCACTTAATATAATCAAAGGTCTTCTGCCATTTTTAGGAATCTCTAGGCCATTTGTTATTTATCATTCATCTCGAGAACCATTACAGGAAACTTACGTCGCTTTGAAGCAAAGATCAGATGTTATTAATTTAAGGTTATTCGCCAACTTCTTACGGTCTCATCAAGTATTGCCAGATAGGACACATCCTGACATTTTAATGAGTGACACAGGTGGATATTTATTGTATGGATATTTAGTTGACTAAGCTTAACACATAAACTTCCACAATACACAGTGATCAAAACACAACACAGTTGTGGCACTTTTAGTGAAAATTTCAGGCTATTTTAAACCATATAGCATACGGCTGACAAAGTTGTAGAGAAAAACTTTCTCACGAAATAACAAACTGCAAATAAAATCAGTGATTTGATACAAGGTCCAAGTATAACAAAAGTGATTTTTGAGTATATTACAGTACCAATAATTTGTGCAAATCTTATTTGAAAATAGTTTTTGGAGAAATTTCCAGTGCTAGCTTCATGTAATTTAATAAGAATCCATTCATTATATTAAATGACATACAATCAAGATGAACATTTCTTATAAAAGTATAAATATGCAAATTATATCAATTCGGATGAAGATATACGTTATTAGGCCAACTGCATCTTACAAATGAAATCCGTTGTATTGTTGACTTAGTAAAAATTTCAGAGCATTCAATAATCAATCTGCGAGAAAAATAAATTTTGTCAATCTATATGTAAAACTATATATTTGATCCTTGCGTAAATTGCAGGTAACGATATTGTAATTAAATATCGATACGTTTCGTTAGAGATGCAAGGCTTGCCTGAGACCATACCTCCAATTTATTCCATTTTGTACCTAATGTGTATTTATCAACGTATCGTATGATTGTACTTTCAGTTGGTAATATCAGAATCTGCTGCAACCCAAATCGACCTACAGCGTTGACTGTAGATACCTATCGTATATCTGTCGTATATACATATTTGGACCTAGATTGGAAAGTGCATTGTACATCGTACAACGATATACCTATAATGCTGTTGGGAAGTGAAATTAATGCCGAAATTTGAATTCAAATATTTCCTTAATCGAAATACGAACTGGTCCGAAATTCCAATCCAATATCCGTGTTATCATGCTGTGCTTGACTCGAATCATGTTTTAAACAGTTTTGAAACGAGTGGTGCGTGAGTGCATTACGAGTGCTTCAATATCCAAGTACAACATATTCACGCAGCCTTGCCCAAAAAATCGTTAATTCCCGCTTGGCAGCCGCTGGCGTTCAGCCGCGTTCAATCACGTTGGTATCCATGCTCTCTACCGTATCGTGCTTTCGCCAAAGCTCAAGCGACAAGCAATCAGGAAGAAGTGAACTGAGAGAGGAGGCTAGTGAATTATTGACAGTTTGATAAGCGGTATTATTTGGGCATTAGAAGCCACGATATAAGAAGTGATAATGAGGCCAGATTCGAGGAGTATCTCGTTCACATTTCACCGCTCGGCTTTAACCGCAAACAACACCTCAGACGAGCCGAAAGAGTCAAGAAATTTACGTCGAAGACTGCAGGATCGTTTTGACCAAGAATGCCCGTACAATTTGGCCAACAAAGAGTCACCTTCGAAAAAACGTACTTCCAAAAGTAGGGCTGGTTCCTTAACTCCCGAAAAAGGATGGAGTAATTTAAGCTTGAGTAACGTTTCGGCCGACTCAAGACGAGCCTTCAGAAATGGAGCTGAAAAATTATCCAAGACCATCTCTTCGGTTCGAATGACTTTTGGAACAATTTCTCAGGTTTGTGCGTGGTACTATAATATATCTGAATTCTTTGTAACATGTCGTCCCTTTTTTAATAACTGCCTTTCAACACCCTTTACTTTTTACTTCACGATAGTAAAATACCACCTGCATGAAATTCAAACGATTGCTACAGCCATTGAATTAAAAATCTATTCAAGCATTTGTCTTTATATCTGTCTGTATCACTGTGCATTGGATTGTGATTTTTGTGGAACAAACAATAACATGCTCCTTTTTCTCTATCAAGAAATTTAGAAGTTCAACACGCAGGAGGCAACGTTTAGAGGAATGCCACTCCCCCACAATCTCTGCGACACCTCAAACTCGGTCTCGTCATCTGTTGGGCAGGACACCAACAAAACTCTACAGTCCATTTGGCATAGAGTCGCCAAGGTCTGCTTGGAGTAATTCACCTGGAAAAGAAAATGAGGATTCCAGTGCCATGCATAAACTTACCAACGTTGAACAAAAATTGCGCAAACCCTTTCAACTAACCAAAGCTAATGGCTTTACTACGTTCAGATAAATTCTGAAATCAATACATCTATCGCACAGATACTGATTACTAATTAGCACATTTTTTCACGTTTATTAATCCTTCAAAGGATAAAAATATTTCATTCCCAGCAAGATATATTGCTGAATGCTGCTACTTTTATTGTAAGATAATTGATGCCTTAACATTTTTTGATAATGCGAGCTTGTGTGATTTACATGTTTTATAGATAGCACGTCAGAGCTAATTAATGATCAATCTGATTACGACTGGTGAATTTACAACTAAATTTTTAAAAAAAGTCAAATTACGGCTTTATTGTTCAAAACACCGTCGAAAGTTATCACGCTGTTTCAAATCCAAATCATAATTTGCTATCCACAACTTGGACGTACATTGAAAAAATGAATCTTCACTGCCTAATTGATATTGACGATAACTTATTTCACAACAAGTCTATGTTTTAAGTCTCACTCAATGGAAAAAGCATTCGTGACAAAGGAACTAAGAAAGGATGGAAAATATCGGTTTCTGATATTTGAACCGACTGTAGCTGTTTTACAATTTCTTGTTCAAAATGATCATCGCAGGGGGACATGATTATAATTTACGATTAAAAATCGTGTATCTCTTCTATATACCAATTAATTATTCCTTTCGTTAAATTTGCGTTGACGATTCCGATATTGATTGAAATTAAACTTGAACTTGTCATCCCTCCAAATTGTACTGTAATGATAAGACTTGAGCAGCATATTGTATAAACCCCCTGCCTTGTATTGTATTTTCAGTATTTATTGTTCGTAAGACAAATGAAACAGCCAACTGTGTTGGCTTATAAATGAAAAAAAAATCCTATTAATTTAATATTTAAAGTACTACTTAATTTAGTAATTAAATAATAACTCATAACGTATTGACAACTATGTTGGAATTAAGAAGTAACATATTTATCTAAATGATAGTTTTAGATATTTTGTCTTGATCGATTCAGGATCAACTTAATCTCAGCGTATATCTTGTAGCTTTTTCACTCACTATGCCTGGTAGAGGCTATTTTTTCTACAAGTATATCCTGGACCATTGGGTGCATATGATGCAAACCATTTTCAAGTATTATTGCTATGTACTACGACTGTGTAGACTATTGGCTAATTTTGTTTCACAACTAAGCATCAAGCGTTCAAATGAATATACGCCACAATTAAAAGTCTAAATCTGATATTTTAAAAGAAAACAATCGCAAATGAACACCTTTAAGTACTAGACAGTCGAAATTTCCATTGGGATTTAAGCCCACATGCACACTAATTTTCGAAAATTTGATGAATAGCAATGAAAACAAAATAAGAGAAAATATTTTAATGCGAACCTGTCTATGGAAGGATTGAGTATGATTAATTCGACTGATTAATGTAACGATCCATGATATTTTATTTTTATTATTAGTTTGTTTTGTATCTCTACAAGTTTCATTTTATTGGCGTAAATAAACTGGCGTGCTTTTAACACGTGGTACTGTTTCAAATATAATTCATATTTAATCTACGTAAGCTGGCAGTGCCAGATTTCATAATTTTCGGAGTATAGTTATTGTATGACGCAAGTTTCGACTTGACCAATTGAGTTTTCCTTGATGCAGTGTACACCACTGCGTACTTTTTCTTCACCTCCAACCTCCTCGTGGAGAGGTCCTCCTCCTCGTCCACCCCTAACCGCCTTCCACCACGTCCAACTACCTCCAACTACCTCTTGAATTTTTTCCACTATGTACAGATGGGCGTCGCCTGTAACTTGTTATAATGTTGGTGGATCACTCTAGATGGGATGTTTCAAAACTGTCCATAAATTGGCTAACATTCGTATTTTTGTTTTATTGTGGATTATCTCGCTTCGCGGTGGTCGTCCAAAAAAAAGTCCGTGGAGCTGAAGGTAGCAGCCGGAATTAGCAGCCTATTATTTTAATATTTATTCCAATAAGGTAGGGGAGACCGTCAACCAAAATTTCGTAAAGTACTTTGGACCCCCATATTCTTTATAGAATCCCGAGGATGAATCTGGATTGCATTTTCATACTTTCGAAACATTCAACACGTTTGGCTGCTAACTTTGGCTGCTAGCTTTAGGTTCATAAAAGTTCTCAACAAAATATCTACCGCGAAAAATTTTACACGAAATTTCGTCATCTACTTTGAAATACAATTATTTTTTATGTAAAAATCTGAATTTATTCATTCTTCTATATTCTTTTTTCGATTCGCTATAACTTTCGAAATACTTGATGCATATTTTTGCAAATTTGTGTATTCGTGTTCCACAAAAGTTGCCGGAAACCGGGGCTGGTATTGTGAGCAATGAAACCCTCAAAATTACGATTGGCTTTCAAAGTGCCGCAAGGATAAATCGACACTAACCGTGTCATTTGGAAGTTTCTTTCGTGGACTTTCATTATGCCAAAAAAATTTACACTTTGACCATTGTTCTTTGCCAATACGGCAAAAAAATCTGGGAAAAAGTGATTTCCGATTTCATGTGAATGACCATTACCTGACTGATTGGACCCTCAGGAACTCAAAAAACGCGGCAAAAAGAGCGTTCGACTAACAGGAGAGAAATGGCGAGCGAAAAAGCACCTGCTGAAAAATGTCGAAAAATCAGGTTCTGGTTTTTTGGCTGTAACTCTTGATGCGTTCATCGCAGCGTATTGGGACTACGCCCAATCGATTTCTCTCGCAAAACGACGTCCGATTAGTGCTACGAATAATTGATTCCAGCGCTTTTCAAAATCGCGAAAATTTTCGCTCAAAACACAAAGGGGTTAGCCTTACTTTTTTTTTGGGCGGAAAATTTTTGGTCTCAGATTCGATTGAAACGACCCTTATCTGACTAATTGGACCCTCAGGAACTCAGAAATCGCAGCGAAAAGAGCGTAGGACCAACAGGAGAGAAATGGCGAGCGAAAAAGCACCTGCTGAAAAATGTCGAAAATTCAGGTTCTGGTTTTTTGGCTGTAACTTCTGATGCGTTGACCGCAGCGTATTGGGACTACGCCCAATCGATTTCTCTCGCAAAATTACATCCGATCAGTAATACGAATAATTGATTCCAGCACTTTTCAAAATCGCGAAAATTTTCGCCAAAAACACAAAGGGGTTAGCCTTACTTTTTTTTTTGGCAAAAAACTTTTGGTCTCAGATTCGACTTGAATGACCCTTATCCGACTAATTGGACCCTCAGGAACTCAGAAAACGCAGCGAAAAGAGCGTAGGACCAACAGGAGAGAAACGGCGAGCAAAAAAGCACCTGCTGAAAAATGTCGAAAACACAGGATCTCGTTTATTGGCTGTAACTTTTGATGCGTTGATCGCAGCGTATTGGAATTGCGCCCAATCCATTTCTCTCGCAAAATTACGTCGATATAGTGCGCCAAAGAATTGATTCCAGCACTTTTCAAAATCGCGAAAATTTTCGCCAAAAACACAAAGGGGTTAGCCTTACTTTTTCTTCATTTTTCGACCGAAAATTTTTGGTCTCAGATTCGATTTGTACGACCCTTTCCTGACTAATTGGACCCCCAGGAACTCAGAAAACGCGGCGAAAGGAGCGTGGGATCAACGGGAGAGAAGATACGAGGAAAAAAGCACCGGCTGAAAAATGTCGAAAATTCAGGTTCTGGTTTTTAGGCTGTAACTTTTGATGCGTTGATCGCAGCGTATTGGGACTGCGCCCAATCGATTTCTCTCGTAAAATTACGTCGACATAGTGCATGCAAGAATCTATTCAGTCAACGGCTGACCATCGAAGGGCCTTGCCGCTTGAGTCTGGAATCGGCAGGAGAGATGAAGTGTGTATTTCTTGTATGAAACGTGAAAACTAAAAGCATTATACATCGTATCATATCATCATACATCGTACACCATACATCATACATCATACATCGTACATCGTACATCATCATACACAGTATCAAAGTTCGAAACCATAGTTTGGATGTCGGACGTTCAGAAAGTGACGTCACCAATTCAAAATCAGCTAGCCGAATTCCTCAGTCTGGAAACAACCGCGCAGTAGAGCGGACGGATCAGAGTCGCGCTCCGCAAATTTCGAGTACCGGGTTCTCAACCTCCCGGATCCCGCGCTTCGGGTCCGCTACGCTGTGAAACTCGACTTCCAGGATAAGCGCTCCGTGGTTCCTGGTTCATGTTTACAATAAATTATTTCAATTCGTTTTTCGCGCAACCCCAAATTCGGTAGCTGTCAGTCCGCTAATAAAATTTCTCGACTTCCAGGATGAGCGCTCCGTGGTTCGTGGTTCATGTTTACAATAAATGATTTCAATTCGTTTTTCGCGCAACCCCAAATTCGGTAGCTGTCAGTCCGCTAATAAAATTTCTCGACTTCCAGGATAAGCGCTCCGTGGTTCGTGGTTCATGTTTACAATAAATTATTTCAATTCGTTTTTCGCGCAACCCCAAATTCGGTAGCTGTCAGTCCGCTAATAAAATTTCTCGACTTCCAGGATGAGCGCTCCGTGGTTCGTGGTTCATGTTTACAATAAATGATTTCAATTCGTTTTTCGCGCAACCCCAAATTCGGTAGCTGTCAGTCCGCTAATAAAATTTCTCGACTTCCAGGATAAGCGCTCCGTGGTTCCCGGTTCATGTTTACAATAAATTATTTCAATTCGTTTTTCGCGCAACCCCAAATTCGGTAGCTGTCAGTCCGCTAATAAAATTTCTCGACTTCCAGGATAAGCGCTCCGTGGTTCCCGGTTCATGTTTACAATAAATTATTTCAATTCGTTTTTCGCGCAACCCCAAATTCGGTAGCTGTCAGTCCGCTAATAAAATTTCTCGACTTCCAGGATAAGCGCTCCGTGGTTCCCGGTTCATGTTTACAATAAATTATTTCAATTCGTTTTTCGCGCAACCCCAAATTCGGTAGCTGTCAGTCCGCTAATAAAATTTCTCGACTTCCAGGATGAGCGCTCCGTGGTTCGTGGTTCATGTTTACAATAAATGATTTCAATTCGTTTTTCGCGCAACCCCAAATTCGGTAGCTGTCAGTCCGCTAATAAAATTTCTCGACTTCCAGGATAAGCGCTCCGTGGTTCGTGGTTCATGTTTACAATAAATTATTTCAATTCGTTTTTCGCGCAACCCCAAATTCGGTAGCTGTCAGTCCGCTAATAAAATTTCTCGACTTCCAGGATAAGCGCTCCGTGGTTCCCGGTTCAAGTTTACAATAAATTATTTCAATTCGTTTTTCGCGCAACCCCAAATTCGGTAGCTGTCAGTCCGCTAATAAAATTTCTCGACTTCCAGGATAAGCGCTCCGTGGTTCCCGGTTCATGTTTACAATAAATTATTTCAATTCGTTTTTCGCGCAACCCCAAATTCGGTAGCTGTCAGTCCGCTAATAAAATTTCTCGACTTCCAGGATAAGCGCTCCGTGGTTCCCGGTTCATGTTTACAATAAATTATTTCAATTCGTTTTTCGCGCAACCCCAAATTCGGTAGCTGTCAGTCCGCTAATAAAATTTCTCGACTTCCAGGATAAGCGCTCCGTGGTTCCTGGTTCATGTTTACAATAAATTATTTCAATTCGTTTTTCGCGCAACCCCAAATTCGGTAGCTGTCAGTCCGCTAATAAAATTTCTCGACTTCCAGGATAAGCGCTCCGTGGTTCGTGGTTCATGTTTACAATAAATTATTTCAATTCGTTTTTCGCGCAACCCCAAATTCGGTAGCTGTCAGTCCGCTAATAAAATTTCTCGACTTCCAGGATAAGCGCTCCGTGGTTCCCGGTTCATGTTTACAATAAATTATTTCAATTCGTTTTTCGCGCAACCCCAAATTCGGTAGCTGTCAGTCCGCTAATAAAATTTCTCGACTTCCAGGATAAGCGCTCCGTGGTTCCCGGTTCATGTTTACAATAAATTATTTCAATTCGTTTTTCGCGCAACCCCAAATTCGGTAGCTGTCAGTCCGCTAATAAAATTTCTCGACTTCCAGGATAAGCGCTCCGTGGTTCCTGGTTCATGTTTACAATAAATTATTTCAATTCGTTTTTCGCGCAACCCCAAATTCGGTAGCTGTCAGTCCGCTAATAAAATTTCTCGACTTCCAGGATAAGCGCTCCGTGGTTCCCGGTTCATGTTTACAATAAATTATTTCAATTCGTTTTTCGCGCAACCCCAAATTCGGTAGCTGTCAGTCCGCTAATAAAATTTCTCGACTTCCGGGATAAGCGCTCCGTGGTTCCTGGTTCACGTTTACAATAAATTATTTCAATTCGTTTTTCGCGCAACCCCAAATTCGGTAGCTGTCAGTCCGCTAATAAAATTTCTCGACTTCCAGGATAAGCGCTCCGTGGTTCCCGGTTCATGTTTACAATAAATTATTTCAATTCGTTTTTCGCGCAACCCCAAATTCGGTAGCTGTCAGTCCGCTAATAAAATTTCTCGACTTCCAGGATAAGCGCTCCGTGGTTCCCGGTTCATGTTTACAATAAATTATTTCAATTCGTTTTTCGCGCAACCCCAAATTCGGTAGCTGTCAGTCCGCTAATGAAATTTCTCGACTTCCAGGATAAGGTTGCTGGGTGAGTAAAACACTTTTATAATATTTGATGGCAATTGTAATTATATTTCATCTGAAATATTACAAACTTGTCACGTTTACAATAAATTATTTCAATTCATTTTTCGTGCAAGCACATATTCCGTAGCTATGAATAATCTTGTACAATTTATTATATTATTAATTAATTAATTAATATTCTTATAATATTTGATGGCAATTGTAATTATATTTCATCTGAAATATTACAAACTTGTCACGTTTACAATAAATTATTTCAATTCATTTTTCGTGCAAGCACATATTTAGTAGCTATGAATAATCTTGTACAATTTATTATATTATTAATTGATTGATTAATTACATTAATCCTTACACAATATTTTTGATGTGTTCCTATACTAAAAATATTCATTACTATTCCAGGTATTACCCGCGGTGGTCGGAGGTGGACGAGGAGGAGGACGAGCTGGACGAGGAGTCGGCGGGGTGGGTCGTGGGAGAGGACCTCTCCTCTCCTCAGAGGAGCGGAGGGGGAGGGGCAGGGAGGGGGGGAAGTGGGCGGGGAGGGGGAAGGGATGGGAAGGGTGTGGGAGGGGGAGGGGGAGAAGGAGTGGGAGGGGGAGGGGGAGGGGGAGGGGGAGGGGGAGGGGGAGGGGGAGGGGGAGGGGGCGGGAGAGGGAGAGGGGAGCGGGAGGGTGGGAGGGAGGGCGGGCGGGGGGAAGGGCGGGAGGGAGGAAGGGGCGGGCGGGCGTGTTCTGCTCTATTAACTCTAACGGGCTTGCACTGACATCCGTCCTCCCCTCCCTCCCTCCCTCCCTTCCCCCCGCCCGCCCTCCCTCCCTCCCTCCCTCCCTCCCACTCCCCGCCCCCGTCCCCGCCCCCCCCACCCTTCCCCCTCCCTTCCCCCTCCCCGCCCACTGCCCCCCCTCCCTGCCCCTCCCCCTCCGCTCCTCTGGGGAGAGGAGAGGTCCTCTCCCTCGACCCACCCCGCCGACTCCTCGTCCACCTCGTCCTCCTCCTCGTCCAGCTCGTCCTCCTCCTCGTCCACCTCCGACCACCTCGGGTAATACCTGAAATAGTAATGAATATTTTTAGTATAGGAACACATCAAAAATATTGTGTAAGGATTAATGTAATTAATCAATCAATTAATAATATAATAAATTGTACAAGATTATTCATAGCTACTGAATATGTGCTTGCACGAAAAATGAATTGAAATAATTTATTGTAAACGTGACAAGTTTGTAATATTTCAGATGAAATATAATTACAATTGCCATCAAATATTATAAAAGTGTTTTACTCACCCAGCACAAATCCTCGTCCTCCTCGTCCACCTCCGACCACCTTCAACCACCTCAGGTTATACCTTGAATAGTAATAAATATTTTCAGTATAAGAACACATCGAAAATATTGTGTAAGGATTAATATAATTGAGTAATTGATTAAATAATTAATTAATAATATAATAAATTGTATAAGCTTATTCGTAGCTACTGAATTTGTGCTTACACGAAAAATGAATTGAAATAATTTATTGTAAAGGTGACAAGTTTGTAATATTTCAGATGAAATATAATTACAATTGCCATGAAATATTATAAAAGTGTTTTACTCACCGAGCACAAATCCTCGTCCCCCTCCTCCTGAATCACCGAGATTACCCGCAACCACCCCTAACTACCTCCAACGAAAACCGCCAACCACCTCGAGTTATACCTCGAATACTAATAAATATTTTCAGCGTCAGAACAAATCAAAAATAATGTGTAAGGTTTGATATAATTTTTTTATCGACATATTTTACCAAAAAGATTATGAGAAGATTGTAAAGTTATTGAAATTTTATTAGCGCACTGACAGCTACCGAATTTGGGCTTGCGTGAAAAACGAATTGAAATAATTTATTGTAAACATGAACCAGGAACCACGGAGTGCTGATCCCGGAAGTCGAGAAATTTTATTAGCGGACTGACAGCTACCGAATTTGGGGTTGCGCGAAAAACGAATTGAAATAATTTATTGTAAACATGAACCGGGAACCACGGAGCGCTTATCCCGGAAGTCGAGAAATTTTATCAGCGGACTGACAGCTAACGAATTTGGGGTTGCGCGAAAAACGAATTGAAATAATTTATTGTAAACATGAACCAGGAACCACGGAGCGCTTATCGTGGAAGTCGAGAAATTTTATTAGCGGACTGACAGCTACCGAATTTGGGGTTGCGCGAAAAACGAATTGAAATAATTTATTGTAAACATGAACCGGGAACCACGGAGCGCTTATCCCGGAAGTCGAGAAATTTTATCAGCGGACTGACAGCTACCGAATTTGGGGTTGCGCGAAAAACGAATTGAAATAATTTATTGTAAACATGAACCAGGAACCACGGAGCGCTGATCCCGGAAGTCGAGAAATTTTATTAGCGGACTGACAGCTACCGAATTTGGGGTTGCGCGAAAAACGAATTGAAATAATTTATTGTAAACGTGAACCAGGAACCACGGAGCGCTTATCCCGGAAGTCGAGAAATTTTATCAGCGGACTGACAGCTACCGAATTTGGGGTTGCGCGAAAAACGAATTGAAATAATTTATTGTAAACATGAACCAGGAACCACGGAGCGCTGATCCCGGAAGTCGAGAAATTTTATTAGCGGACTGACAGCTACCGAATTTGGGGTTGCGCGAAAAACGAATTGAAATAATTTATTGTAAACATGAACCAGGAACCACGGAGCGCTGATCCCGGAAGTCGAGAAATTTTATTAGCGGACTGACAGCTACCGAATTTGGGGTTGCGCGAAAAACGAATTGAAATAATTTATTGTAAACATGAACCAGGAACCACGGAGCGCTTATCCCGGAAGTCGAGAAATTTTGTCAGCGGACTGACAGCTACCGAATTTGGGGTTGCGCGAAAAACGAATTGAAATAATTTATTGTAAACGTGAACCAGGAACCACGGAGCGCTTATCCCGGAAGTCGAGAAATTTTATCAGCGGACTGACAGCTACCGAATTTGGGGTTGCGCGAAAAACGAATTGAAATAATTTATTGCAAACATGAACCAGGAACCACGGAGCGCTTATCCTGGAAGTCGAGAAATTTTATTAGCGGACTGACAGCTACCGAATTTGGGGTTGCGCGAAAAACGAATTGAAATAATTTATTGTAAACGTGAACCAGGAACCACGGAGCGCTTATCCTGGAAGTCGAGTTTCACCGCGTAGCGGACCTGAAGCGCGAGATCTGAGAGGTTGAGAACCCGGTACTCGAAATACGTAGCGGACCCGAAGCGCGGGATCCGGGGGGTTGAGAACCCGGTACTCGAAATTTGCGGAGCGCGACTCTCAACCGTCCGCTCTACTGCGCGGTTGTTACCAGACTGAGGAACTCGGCTAGCCGATTTTAGATTGGTGACGTCACTTTCCGAACATCCGAAAATTCAAACTTTGGTTTCGAACTGTAATACTACGTATGATGATGTATGATGTATGATGTACGATGTATGATGTATGATGTATGGTGTACGATGTATGATGATATGATATGATGTATAATGATTTTAGTTTTCACGTTTCATACAAGAAATACACACTTCATCTCTCCTGCCGATTCCAGACTCAAGCGGCCAGGCCCTTCGATGGTCAGCCGTTGATTGAGGATATATTCTTCAGTGAACGGCTCGGCTAATAACGCTGCCGTTCTGCGACAGTTGGATGATGAAAAATTTCGCTCGTATCTTTCAAATGTGTGTTAAAATACACTCGGAATGTTAAGAAGCGTCGTTCTTTCTCTCCCTATCATCTTTCTAGGTCTTTAAATCACGACGCAGCGTTAAATACTGTCTCATATACGAAGCATCCATTTCATCTCGTTCAAAATTAACGCATCCGTGATGTATTACAGTTACTCTGAATTTTTTTCCATCCGAATACTTTTCGAAAAACAATTCTGCTCCTTCACCCAACGCAGATACTTCACTTGCGACCAGCTAAAACAACGTTTCGATTCTATGCCTATGAAAATTCAAGATCGAGAGAGCAAATGAAAAGTTGTTGGAATAATTATGAATATTAATGTTATGGAATACATCTAGCGCGTGTCAAATAGAATTCCATTTCGAAATGAATAATTCTTCTGCTTTCGTATTATAGCCGATTATTGTAGATCATCTAGTTTGTCTCCCGGAAAATTATGTAATTTATGGTATGCATCATGTATTAATCGTAAATGGATCATATATATTAATATCGTACTAGGACAGCATATACATGTGTACTGTTTGGTCTTTGCATCATTATTACATCTGATATAAATATGTACACATTCTTCTCTCAAGTACCTATACTTTATTAAATCACTGTTTTGCTACGAATTTAGGAAGAAATTTATTCTCATTAATAATTTCTTGTATCGCCGACAAGTCGGTAAATACACACAGGCCAAGTACTGGCTCGGGTTCACCATTGCGATGATTGTGTTACTCTGAAGGTGAATGCAGCCAGCATCATGTCGAAGTTGGTAACTCTCTGATGTTCTGTAAGAAGTTCTCAACTCTACCATTGGAACGTCTCAGGGGCGCAAGCGCAGGACGACTTTCGGTTGTCACACCAAAGCTCATTAGGGGTAACTGTCTTTATCTTCTTCAGTCAATGCTTCACACGTGTAGGGACTATTTTTTACGAACTCGGAATATTGAGCATTGGTATGTTCAAAACGTAATATGGAAGGTTCGTCTCTATCAACGCTAATTATTACCTTTTCCAATATTCCATTTGACTGTTTCGTACCTTCGTCTCTCATTATTCCGTCAGGGGCAGTTGGGTTGCGCTGAGCGCAATCAGCGGCGATTGGCGGGAAAGTTGGTAGTCTCATGCGTTCGTTGTCTATGCATTTCGATTTCCGCGGCAACTGGCGGTAACGGCAGATGCCAAAGAGGCACGAGCTACACAGAACAGTGGCGTATCACGGAACTATGTAAGTAGTTTATTCACAAGAATCAACGAAAAGTAAATATCCGTCGCCCACTCCATGTACCAAAACTTGTCACAATCAGTTGTCGGTTTTATAAATTCCGAACCAAATTTCGGACTTGCATACATTTCGTTAGAACTTCCTATCGCTTGGCGTGGCTTGCTGTGGCCAGCCATTTTGAGTATTGTCGAGTGTAAACTGGTGATTGATGTAAAACGTTACCTTGAATATGAAGGTATTTTCAAAATGATAATTATATTTATAATTATTCTGATATGATAGTTAGTTCACCTAATACGAGGATTGTTTTGTGCCTTGACGGTCTCCAAATATTTCGAGAAATGATCATCCGCTTAGTTATTTCAAGTCAACTCGGTCATGTTGTTAAACCGTAGGCGATAAAAACTTGATATTTTGTCAGTCATGTACAACGAAGTAATGCATTTACCGTGAATAGCGTGCCACTGTGAACCTACCTCACTGCCAAATTTCAATCAGTACATCAGTATTATATGTTGAGTGACGTTCGGAGTGATACACAATGCCGTATCAGGCCGACAGCAAAAGCAAACAAAATGAGAATTTATATATATGTATATGTATATATATGTATAAACTTTCGTGATGTGTGAGTGTGAATATATTCATAGAATCATCAGCAATGTGCACAGAGAATATTAAGGTAGTCGGTAAATAATAATTAGTAGATTCTTTCACATTTATAAAAACTTTTTGGTTTCTACTTGATGGAATTTGAACCATGCTTTGCTAGTTTATCACACACTTCAAGTCTAACAATGTTTTGATATTTGAAACCCTCAATACTGCTTTAGATGTAAGTAGAACAGTACTTTATTTGACAATAGATGAATATGGAAATTTCTGAATGATGAAAGTATTTGCTAAATTAGAAAAGATTAACAAAATTTGCTGAAATGTAGTTGGTTAGTGTTAGAATGCAAGGAATACTGTCAATTGTCTAAATGGTAAATTCTAAAGACCAATATGTCTAGTATCATACAGAATATCGCCACGTGTAATAATGTAAGCTTGATAAAAACTAACAGCATTACATTGAAATATATCTTGAGTTAAATTCTGATCCAGCTCTGCAAGCGTCAACTACTGCCTACTTCTAACATGATCTAATATTGTTGCAAAACATACATATTTTTGTGTATCCCTGTATACCTATTGTATTGAAAATATCACCAATATTGGTATATTTACATCTACATTATGGTATGTTCTTTGTTGCAGACTAAAATGAGTAAAACTAAAGATTCGCCTGTCGCGGATGGAGAAACTGAGGAGGAGTTCAGTGTTGAGAAAGTTTTGGATAGACGTGTCGTAAAGGGAAAAGTTGAATATTATCTAAAATGGAAAGGATACAGTAACGATGAAAACACATGGGAACCAGAGGAAAACCTTGATTGTCCAGATCTGATAGCACAGTTTGAAGAACAGCGTAAAAAAAGAGAAGCTGTAGGCAGTGGAAAGAAAGATGAAAAGGAACAGAAGAAACGAAAGAGTTCGTCCACACCAACTCCAACAGCTCCCTCAAAGAAAAAGGTTACTGAAGATAAGAAACCTGAAGGTGAGAGACACTATGGTTTAGAAGATTTAAGAATTTAAATCTTAGATAGTCATGTGTATTTTTTTTAATTTACTTTTTCCCTAATCCTTCGAATTACCAAGTCGAGACAAATAGAGTAAATAAAAAGTATTTGAATTATAATATCAGAGGAATACTTACAGTTGATAATTATTATGGGAATATATTACATGTTTGAACGATTAGAGCAAAACCACTATTGAATTTAAAAAAAAAAATTTCATATAATAACATTTTATTTTACAGGTTTTGACCGAAATTTAGAACCAGAAAGAATTATTGGAGCGACTGACTCTAGTGGTGAATTAATGTTTTTGATGAAATGGAAGGGTACGGACGATGCAGATCTTGTTCCAGCAAGGATAGCTAACGAAAAATGTCCCCAAATCGTAATTAGATTTTATGAAGAACGTCTAACCTGGCATAGTCCAACCCATGACGAAGAAAACAACAAAGCCGATCCTGAGTAGCAATTAAGACCTGAAACATTGAAACCCAAATTGGGATTGTCTTATACTGCTCGTTTTAAAATATGTCGCATATAGCCATGTCATATTAGGTTCATGTATAAGTTATGTTACACACACGAGCAGATTCGTTAATTTACTTGGATCCATAAAAGCATGATGCAAATTGATTCTTAAATTTTGAATAATACTTCTTCATTTAACGTACCGCTATAACTTACACAGTATCTAGAATTATGTTTTAGCTATATTGTATATATGTGTAGGAAACGCGGATCTGAATAATGAAATTTGACAGTTACTAAAGCACATCTACTTTAGTTTTTGAATAAATAACTGGACTTTTTCAAAAACATTCTCGTTTGGTGATATTGACGTTTTATCTCTACATTTTGTTGAGAAAAGTGAAGTTCTAGTTTAAACTGATATTTAAGAAAACAATGAAACGTGGATAATATCTGTTTATCGCATTTGGAAAATATAACATAGCTCATTATAATTTGCTTCGTGTAAAGTTTCTTCGTAATAAAAATTGGTTTTATTATGGAAAAATAGCTAATTCGCTAAGTAGACGTGGTATAATTTTTACGAATCATTTACATGTCATACCATTATGTGACTTGGTGAGATGCGTTCATTTTCTTTTTTATTTGTTAAAGTACGAGTTCACACTTATATTGTGGCTCAACATGCCCCATGTTGTGCGTTTCTTTTAATTCGGTTTTGATAACTTTAAGTCTAATTACAGTTACAAAATGTGAATCAGCCTATACGACTGGCATTGCATTTATATTTTTTGTAGTGAACGTGTGAGAAACAAGAACAAGAATATAACAGTTGTTATCGAATAAACGCATAACCAAATAAGCATTTATATACCCTTCGTGATATGGGATGATATAGTACAAGTTTTATTTTTACTACTATCCTTCGTTTCATATGATCTATACGCGTTGCGTCAAAATTTACGGATAGAATGGTCCAATAGAAAACCGGGGTACTACAGGTAATTGACTTCTTAAACGATAGACCTATTAATTTGGAGTTTCAATTAAGTACATCTCTTATACTACTGCCTTCCTAATCCGACACCTCTGTAACGTATATTTTCTACAGTTTTCGACAACTTCACTGAGTTTCATAGATTGAAGAATACATTAAGGAGACGCAAAGAAGACTAATAAATCTGAAGAGTGAATTGCAGCTTAGCATTAATGTAATTTTACGAAAAAAACACGCGCGTAAGCTACATTCGCTGCGATTAACGTATCAAGAGTTCCAACACTTACTGCTGAGACACGGGATATTTCCTTCGTAATTTCTATACATGCGCTCTTTTGATACGTTTTCTGCTTTTCTGGGGGTTCAATTAGTCATGAAAGGGTCCTAAAAATCG
The DNA here is from genome assembly GCF_021901495.1 of Neodiprion virginianus. Taxonomy (NCBI): domain Eukaryota; kingdom Metazoa; phylum Arthropoda; class Insecta; order Hymenoptera; family Diprionidae; genus Neodiprion; species Neodiprion virginianus. The sequence goes on along the minus strand of NC_060879.1, from coordinate 31,135,532 downwards.
ATTCTAGGACAAAATATTTTTTGTTTAAAAAATAAGTAAGGCAACCCCTTTGGATTTTTCGTGAAAACATCGACGATTGTTGAAAATGCTACAATAGATTTTATATACGCCATATCGACATAATTTTCTCAGAGGAATTGATTGCGCGCAGTCCGAATACTCTGCAAGCAACGTATCTAGAGTTACAGCCGAAAAAACGAAAAATTCTAATTTAATTACACTGATGTTGGTCCCACGCTCGTTTTGATATCTTTTTCGTCTTTCGTTAACCCATTTGGATTTCTTCAGTCAGAATTTTTCCGATTTTGAAAAATAGTTGAATTTATTCTTTGATACACTATGTCGACGTAATTTTGCGAGAGGAATCAATTGGGCGCAATCCAAATACGCTGCGAGCAACGGATCAAAAAGTATAGCTGAAAAACGGAAGATTTCCTACTTGATTAACATTGCTGAATTTGGCTGAAATGAATTACCTCAAATGAATTTTTTTAGCCGTCGGTCATTTCACAGTCGTAATAATATCCGACACTACGTATATCATCTGGGTACACGGGATAGTAACACTTGTTCTTGTCGTCTTTACGTACCGACCGTCTACCGACTTAGTTCGGTCATGGAAAGCCCCAATTTGGCTAGCAGTCACTATGTGTCTTCAGTCAACGGTATCAAGAAATTCGCTTTCTTCTTAACACGCGAAGTAAATAGCATGAGAACATCTTTGTACTCTATTGCTAGGTTTGTTGGCATCTCAGTCTACCTCACCGGCACTACAGATCGCAGAAATCTACTATATACGCTTATGTCGGTAACTCACCATTATGTTTTTGTGGCAGACGTGGCAGACCAACTCAAACGGACTGGTCTCTGCAAGAGACTGTGGTTGCTTATTTGAGCGACCGAGGGCCGAGATTACCCAAGCATGGATTTGATTATTTGGTGAGAGCGCACCCAAGGAGCGCAGAGCACAAGTATAACGCTGTACGGTCACATGGTGTTAAACAAGCAACAATACCATCAATTGAGTGTATTCTCATTTGCGTAGGTGAGAAAATACGTGTTTTTCTATCTAAATTGTTCACATCGTCAAGTATGTACAGTTTTTTTGTCTGAATATATTATTTGAATAAAGATTTAACAGACGAGAGCTTTTCTCTTAATTTATTGATAAAAAATAACTCTGTGTATAAAGTCCAATATACGAAACAGCCTGCGGTGCTTCTATTCTATTGAAATCTCACTTATGTGCCGGTACTGTATGAAAAAGATAGGACCATTTTTTTTATTGAATTTTCCTGAAGAAACTACAGGTCATAACATTATATGGACTGTCGTATGAGCAAAACGAATGTAGATTCGGTAATAGAATGGGGAGTAAGGAGGATATATTTGGAAAAAAGCGGCATTTGAATGAAATGTCAAACGCTGAATTACCAAAGACGTTTACTTCGTCAAATCGTAATCATTGGCAAAAAAGATCAAGAAGCGATAAAGCCTTTGAACCGCTAGTCGAAAGTTTGTTTAAAAAACAATTCTTAATTGAAAACGATAACTTCATTATCCCTAAACCAGAAACAATGTTTACCGATAATCCATGGGATATAAATAGGCTACAAATATTGAAAAGGGAGCTAAACGATATAAAAAACAAGTTAAACGATTATGACATCGCCACGTGGCATCAGCACACAAGCCGAAGAAACAGAGCTGGAGATGTGCAGTGGCGTCTCCGTAATGAAATAGATCCGGAATTCCTGACTCAGGCATGGTGTAAATTCTATGAAAATGTATCTTGTTTCCCATTGGTACCAAACACTGCTGTAAAGGCTGAGAAACTTTTGTCAGTTCACCTGTGTGAGGCACCTGGTGCTTTCATTACATCTCTAAATCACTGGTTAAGGTTGAATGCACCTAATGTACAATGGGACTGGACTGCTATGACATTAAATCCATATTATGAAGGGAACCCTCTTTCTTGTATGATAAATGACGATAGATTTATCATATCCTCCTTGAATCATTGGTGCTTCGGCAGTGACTATACTGGGAATCTGATGAATCTAAAAAACATGATGAATCTGGTTGAAAAGTGTCAAGAAAAAGGAGATGTATTATTGGTTACAGCTGATGGCAGTATAGATTGTACTAATGATCCTGGAGAGCAAGAATCAACCGTTGCACCGTTGCATTATTGCGAAGCAGTCACGGGCCTTTTGCTACTATCCGAGCACGGAAGTCTACTCCTGAAAATGTTTACAATATTTGAACATGATTCATTGTGCTTAGTTTACCTTATTTCCTGTTTGTTCCATCAAGTATTTATAAACAAGCCTGTAACCAGCAAAGAGGGAAATTCTGAAATATATTTGGTATGCTTGGATTATCGAGGACCAAGCTATATTGCTCCTTATTTGAACATATTGAAAAAATATTATGAGAAACGTCCAGATAAATCAATGTTCCGTAAAGAGGATATACCAGATGAATTTTTCCAACAAATGATCTCATGCGGCGAATTCTTCAAAGCTTATCAGAGTGAAGTGATATTAAAGAATATAGAAGCCTATCATTGCGGCGAGGATAATGGACAGTTAGATTTTGAAACTAAAAAAATTAAACGCCTTGTTGCAAATAAATTCATATCAGCGTATGGTATTCGAAAACTGGAAAATGAAAGTTTAGAAGTAGTTGGAAAAACTAAACTGACACACATCCATTCCATCAATTTGGATCCAAGAATACCAGATGGCTCATACAATAGACGGCGAGTAATGGAAAATCTAGAGCCAGAATGCCTTCTCTTATCGCTATGTCAAAATCTAATTCCAATTCAAGTTCGAGAAATGACACGGTGGTTTACAGTGAGATTCTATTCTTAATATATATTTACGTGTGTAATTATTGTATCGACGATGTCAACGGTTTAACTCAAACATAATTGTAGTTCACAGGACCTTTGGATGCATTGCAAATCTGCTGTGGAAAATTGTTTCTGAAAGTGCAGAGTTCTAAATTCTGTACAGGAAAGTTTTTGAAAATTCGTAACAGAGTTTTTGAACTATCGGAAAAACTTGGTATTGATCATCCCTGCAGTCAAGTAGAATCCATTCGAAACTTTGTAAATGTGTTAGAAAGTGATACGAAGAATTATAAGTATTTGGGTTTTGAACCATCAATTACACAAAACAATAACAATAGTTTAAGCAAGATAAATAAAGAACTGGAGAACATACTAGAAGGGGACAGTCTGGTTTTGATTGGCTATTCTTTGTTAACTCAGTTGAATGTAGGAATTCTATACATATTGGCCCACACATTTAAATCACTCGGTGTGATATTGGATGAAAAATTTGGCTGCATAATTATATTGAAGCATAATTTATACACTAAAAGTATATTGGAGTGTTTTAAAGAAGTTCTCAATGCTACGATTAAAGCTGAAGCCTCTGGTGAATCTGTACTATCAGTTTTACCTGTCACAAAACTTTGTGGTAAGAATAAAGCTTTATCCATCCTAAGTAATTTTCTTATTAAGTCAAACACTCTATTACAAATTTCTTACCAATTTCATACTTTTAGAAAGCGATCTTTATCCCAACATCGTTGACGCTAATCATTGGACCATCGCGCACTGTGTGAAAGGAATTGGTGAATGTGTGCAAAAAAAGTTATCAAGTAATACATCACATTAACATAATACAATACATGTGATTATCTTTTACTTATTTCTCAAAAATGAATGACTAAAATCAGAGTCTTTCAAAGTTTCACCATAATATGGAAGTTTTGAATAAAATTATACATGGTTGTCCTGATCCTTTCAGCACAAATGGGAATTACTGGACACAGTTAAATAAACTTCGAAATATTTGTACAGAGCAATGTAATATTTTATGCAAGAATTTTGTGACTCATCCAAACTGGATACGTTGATGCGATTTATGAATTATATACTTATCTGACGAATAAATAGTATAAATGAGACATTGAGGATATATTCTTTAACATACCTTGTAGGTCTCTAAGTTTCCATATCGATAGATAAGTATGCTATACATACTTATGTTTTATTCATCGTACATTGACCTAAATGCCCGTATTTGAAGTTACTTTTACGTGGTATACTCTACCGGTGATGCCCAAGATAAAATCAAAAGCTCTTTCTGTAGCAAAGCAGTTAATATACCTAGTTTTCTTGAAATAGTTGCGTAATACTTCAAAGTTCTTCAGCTACTCATTCTAACTGCTCTAGATTAGACCGAGTGTTTCTAAGTGTAGTGAAGGTGGCGTATTATCAATTAATGTAACTAATTATAAACGTCTTTTTAGACTACATATTGAGTGAAATATGAGGAGTAACCTGTTGCATAATTGTGTCCGACATTTTACAAGCGAAAAAATTACTCCACAAATATGTGTTATCGGCGCTGGTCCGGCTGGCTTTTATGCTACTCAACATTTGATTAAGGTACATGATGCTGATGTTGAATACGTGACAAATTATTTGTGTATTTTTGAGATTTATGATCTGTATTGATCTTACATATGATACAAAGTAAGATCTTAAAGAATATTTGCAAAATATTTTTGATCTAGATGCTAATCTGTGACTAATTTTTCGTGTTATCCTATTATATAGACATTGAAAGATGCAAGAGTTGATATATTAGATAGATTACCAGTGCCATTTGGACTGGTAAGATTTGGCGTTGCCCCTGATCATCCTGAAGTAAAGAATGTTATCCACACATTTCATAAAACTGCACAAAATCCAAATGTTAACTTCTTTGGAAATATTGACGTGGGGAAAGATGTTACAATAAAACAATTGCGAGACGCCTACCACGTTATTATATTGGTAAATACTTACAATTAGTATAAAAGTTATTCATATGAAGTATCAAAAATTCATCCAATGAATGGGTGCTAAGAACCAATGTTATTGTATGTAATATGGAAATCAGTATTGTTTGCTTGGTAATAGATACGAATTAAAATTACAGGCATATGGTGCAGAACAAGATAGAGAGTTGCATATACCTGGCGAAAATTTAAACAATGTTATATCAGGACGTCGATTTGTAGGCTGGTACAACGGACTACCAGTCGACAAAGATTTGAACATTGATTTGGATGTTGACGAAGCTGTAATTTGTGGTCAAGGGAATGTTGCTATGGACATTGCTCGAATCCTCTTAACTCCAATTGACAAATTAAAGGTATGTTGTCAAGATTATGAATATTGTGACAAACTAATCATAATTGAAATAATCTTATCCTCATTTAATACTACAATATTTTGACCACCTTTAAAATGAAATCTGTGATACTAGTTATGACACACGAAAAAATACAAGACTATGGTTAGTCAATAAAATTACTAACTCTTGAAAAATTGAAATACTTGATTTTAATTACAGAACACAGATATTACGGCACATGCACTGGAACAGCTATCGCATAGCAAAGTGCGTAAGGTCTGGTTAATTGGACGTCGTGGACCTCTGCAAGCTGCTTTTACTATAAAGGAACTTCGTGAATTGATTAAACTTGAAAACTGTAGTACACAATGGCGCAGTGCTGATTTTTATGGCGTGAGAGATCACTTACCAAAATTAGCACGGCCACGGAAGCGTTTAACTGAGTTGATGCTCAAGTCTTTGGATGAAACTCCTGCGACCAAATCCAATTGTAAAAACGTGTTAGCTCCTATATTTTTCCGAGGTCCTGTTGAATTTCAAGGCACAAATGCTGTAGAAAATTTGAAATTATGCATAAATGAGTTAAGTGGCGATAACACAACTGGCCTTATTGCAAGAAGTACAAACAGTTTTGAGGATATTAAGTGTGGCTTAGCACTAAGATGCATAGGCTATAAGTCGGTTCAAGTTGATCCTGACATTCTGTTCGATTCAAAGAATGGCCGAGTCCTAGCCCAACATGGTAAGGTAGCAGAAAACTTCTATGCTACAGGTTGGGTGGCAATTGGTCCTGTAGGAGTAATATTGTCCACCATGACGAATGCTTTTGAAGTTGCCAATCGAATATGCACGGAGTTGAAAGTAGAAGAGAGAAAACCAGGGTGGACTGAAGTCTCATCTGTTTTAACTCGAAATAAAGTACAAATTGTCACGTACGAAGACTGGGAAAAAATAGACCAAGTGGAACAGCAGAGAGGAAAAATTGTTGGGAAACCAAGAGAAAAGATTGTGGACGTTACCGAAATGCTTCATATAGCGTCTAAGTAATGAATATTAAGTTATACTGAAGTGTATTTGGACTTTATTCCTGTACTCAACAAAGAAAAAGTATTTATTTGCCATAAATGGACATTATTATCAAAGCTTTAATATCAACGACATTTGCATCATAGATATCCATAGAATAATTTTTTTTTAACTGTAATATCTTTTAGGTGAAACATACAATCAACTTGTAATACACATTAGTTATTCAGAAAGGGAAGGCATCATAGTCGATTAGCACATTCACGGGTTATAAATACACAAAATACGAATAAATATGAGCGCAAATACTTATTGTAGTAATGGAATCTCAAATTGTCCTGATATAGTAGATAAAAAGATTGTATTTATATTTGTATGAAAACATATTAAACTTTTACTCATATTTTCAATAAGTCGCGGAAATTTTGTGCTAAATCACCAATTTACAGTTGTTATGCGCAGTTATATTCAAATTCTTTTATCGTAATTATGTACAAGTATAACAGTTTTTTTATAATAATTGATCGTAGTACATATTATTCATTTTCAATGGTACGATCCCTTAATGTGCGTATAAATTCTTGGTCTGCTTGAACTTTTTCTTTAATGTATTGTGGCATATTCGGCACTATGTAGGATATGAACTTTGTTACACCAAATACGAAATGCTAAACAGAAAGGAAAAAGTACCTGTTTCAGTACCAATTTACAGTAGAACGTAGTTTCTGTTTAAGGCTAGAAAAAGCTGAAATTGTGTGTGCCAGTTACGATTTCTCATTATTCCGAAAAAACGTGTAAGCGCTTAACACTCACCTTACATTGAGATAACTTTCAGTTTTATGATTTAAATTTCAACTTTAATTTACTTGTGCTAATTCCTAGCAAACGACAAGTTTACAAAACTGTACAATCGTAAACTATTTGGTGGGTTTGAGGGTATTGAAACTTACCTCGAATATTGCGAGAAATATGAATTGCCAACATAGTATGTACCAGTATTGCGGTGTTAATTCATATGCTAGTGGATGATCCGGTGGATAGCGGTAACCGACATATCTACACGTGTCCGGTTTTAAAGTTGATTTGTAATGTTTAGTTGCAAATATTGACAGTGAGTCATTTACATAGCCCGTTAGGCTACCATGTTCCATTTTATAGAGCAATTTTGGTACGAAATCACTAGTAAATCCTATAATTAAACCCTGAGAGATACAGAATAATTTCAATATTATTATTGCATTTATAGTAAACTTGGAGAATGATAATTTTTACTCGCATTAAATACAACTGCGGTATAGGTCACTCCTTGCAAAATATCTTCCCATGCACCCAAATTTGTCACTCTACGCGGAAAAGGTCTTCTAAGGTCACACAACATCTTCTGTGCATCAATTCGTACTTCAAATATGTTGTTTATCAATGCGAACATTGGTGCCAGAGGAAATGTTGATACGAATAAAGTTACAAATCCGTATTGTAGCACTAAATTATTTTTTTTTTTGTTAATTATCTTACTGTCATGATAACTTTCAATAGGTTGCTAATTTCTTACCCATTTCATGTACCTCTGCATACAAAGTGAATTGTCCATTTTCTTTAAGCAAGTAGTCTTCTTCCCAACGTGGCAAATTTGCAAATTTGTTCATCTTTCCCCTGAACCAATGTTGAACTTTTGGAACAAGTATTTCGACAATATTCATAAACACTTGCTTTCCACACATAATAATTGCTAACTGTATTGAAAGTTCGCTTAAACAACCTGCTGGATCACATTGCTGCATAGCAATACCAGACATAAGATTCCAGCGTCCATGATCGCCAGGATGTGTGTAAAACTTCCCTTTGAAGAATGCTACGTACACTAATGCAGAGTAGTAATTAATAAATGACAGAATATAGATTTTTATAGTGTAACTCTTGCTATACTCTGCACGTGTTCTAGGATTCTCTAAATCAGTCAAGATTAAAGCTAGCTTTTGATATACCTGTAAAAACAAAAAATTCAGATCAACGTTGAAATGTCTTTTATCACGTTACAGGGAGTCCAAATCTGTACTTACAAATTCCAGTGCCAATATGAAGATCAAATTTAAAAATGAAGCAATAACAATTGCTATTATTGAACTGTTCCAGCGAAGGATTTGGTTGTGGCTAACTCTCAAAAAGTTTGTTATTGTTGTTCTCAAAAGAACAACGCCAAAGTATATTGAACATGCCGTAACTGTCTGAAACATGAAAGGATATTTAGAAGTACAAGTAAATGTTATATACCTTAGACCTTTTCATTTTCAGGAAATTCTAGAGTGATTGCTCAGCTCTGAAAAAAAATCTAGTAATGAATTATCTTGTCATACGTACCAGTACCATGATGAGGCTGACAGATAACGCTATTTGCCAGGTCTTACGAAATGCATCATGCTCCAGATGAACCTTTTTTGTCAGTGAATTATACCGATACTTGGTTGCTGCTTTTTCAAACTGTGGTCGAATGTCGTGGTCTATTATTGTGTCACGAAGATTCCAGTACCAACTTAAAATTGATAACTTTCGCTTCCACATTTTGTTGAAGATTGTTGCTATTGAAATTGACCCATCAATGATATGTTTATTGTAATAATGTATAAAAAACGACGCAACTTAGAACAGTATATCGACATGATTGATTTGATCTCTATACCCCATAATGCCATAAATGCTGAATAAAAAACTGTCATATTGTTATCAGCGATATGCGAAATTTTTGTGTACGAACAAGAGTCAGATATTTTGTATGCAGAACAGTGGTTTTCGTCCGGACACCGTCCACACATTTTTTCCACACTTGAACACAACTCATCTCTGTATGTAAACGAGTTGTTTGTTAATTTTAAATAGGAACAGTTATTAGGTAATCCGATTTCATTAATTTAATATTTTCATGATGGCATAGTCTTACACAAATGAGTTACTTCCATGTAAAGTAGTAACTCCAAAAATGAATGTGGCAATTCCTACAACAGTTGGAAATAGCAGCATTCGATTGTAAAACGCCAGCCAAGTGAAGTAAAGACCAACTTCGCAACCAAAGTAGAGGCAAATTAAATTCAATGGTTGATATTTAAATGTCGCCTTAGGACTGCCCCACTCATGATACAGAATCTGTTGATGAGATACAATGTGAATAATTCATTTTCAAATATGGTAATAAAAGTTTAAAAATGTAAGCATGTGAAATGGAATTTCATGCCATGAAATTATAAATTTGTCATATACATATCTTTTCTTACCCTACCCACGTCAAAAATTTTTATTTGTCCAATAATATTGTCAACTTAAAATCATTGAACTCACTATTCCAGACAATGTTATTCTCATGACCCTACTTAAAATTTTTGTGTTAAATCATGTAATGTTTTGAAAGAATTCAGCGTGCAATTGATTACATGAGTTCTCTCGTAAATTTGATAAAACACCTAAGAAGTCGCATAAAACATTATAAAAGTACGAATCATTGGACATACCAGATTAAAAATCATATAGTTGACTATATTGTTGACTACATGATTTTTGAAAAAATTTCCAAGAGAATCTGACGGTGTGTAGCAAATGAAAATGATGAACTAGATAAGTAGACTTGTTGGAAAATATCCGCATCCAGAGCAAACCATGTGACACATAATGTGAAGAATGAAGATACACACATAGTGTAAAATAATGAATACAAACTTGGCGATGGGTGGGTACTTCATTCTTCCGTGCATCCACGTATCCATCATGTAGTGGATATACAGTTAAAAATACTTCTTCATGCAGTAGCTTTAGCAAACCACTTTGGTATGGTTCAGGACCAAATTTCGTTCTCCACATTATCTCCCAGATGATAATTGCTCGATCTGCCGTTGTATAAGCATGTTTTTCCCATTTACTACTGAGTAGGCACAGATATTTTGTAAATTAATTTTCGTAGTGAATACCAGTTATATTATTTATGCTCAAAGAAGTCAGAGTTCAAAAAAACAAAAACTAAAAAGCTTCTTGTTCATTAAATTATGGCTAGGTAGGAAATTAAATGATTCAATCAGAAGGAAGGTTTAGATAACTATTGATATAAGTACAGTCCATTGATGATCTCATTTGTATAAATTTTTCGGAGGTACTCGGTGCATTGTTCTAGTTTAGGAAAACCAATTGGGAGCCACTTATCCAACCAATGGGTACGGTATGTCTGCTCCATAATGTTATTTGGAGTTGGTTTGATTTCCAGTAAATTAGCATGCCTCACCAACTCCTTGTATGGTGCATGAATTTTTACAAAGATTAATCCGCTTTCAGGATTCTATAAAATAAAATCTCATTTGTAATTTGTTCTTCTGGTACAGTAGCAAACTCTGTAAGTGTTATGTTTTTAGGGATGAAAGTATTCCAGTGTACTTATAAATACAAAGTATTAAATATTTTTCTTGATATATGTGACAAAAATTAGCATATTATGATGAAAAGGCAAATTGATAGTCAATGTCATTTCGTGATTGAGTTCAGGTAAGTAGCTACCGTTGCGAGAGTTAGCTCAGTCTCTAATCCCATTTCTAGCATAATATTGGTAAAAAATGTGTCTCGCCATTTCTGCTTTTGCGGCTCCTCGTGCGAATGTACTTTGTATACTAGTATGACATCGATGTGTCTTTTACCATCATCAAAGTAAGACGTGTCAATCTGACAGGTACAAATAAAATATTTGACAGGTTAGTGGAAATGATTGGCCACCTTATTGTAATTGAAAACGAACCATATTTCATGCGAAGTGTAAACATTTAAATTCCAGCACAAACATGGACAAAAGAGCTAAAGTGAAATTGTTTATAAAAATGACCGTTCATTTTCAAATCTTGTCAGAGCTAATATTTCCCACATTTTTAAATACGTCACAGCACACGCGCGACTGCTTCCTTTGGAAGTTAGAGAAACATTTGAAGTGGTATTATCTGCATTCAACGTTTACACGCCATTCGAGCTATGATAATGTCCGAAATTCGTAACAAGCAATATCCTACATTGTTAAAATTGTTTGGGTGTTCAGTAATTTGTTCATCACTTTCAGGAGACTAAAATTACACTCTGCACATTTTGCTTTGAGCTTACCAAAGAATTTGATAAGATTAATAATGTGAAAGTTAGAATCATAATTGTATGTAAAATTACACAAGAGGTAGGGTGTACAGGATACAATAATTTTGAAATTACTAACGAAATCTTAACATAAGTAACATAGGGAAAGACTACACTTCTTAAAACGTGCTTTATTTGCATTAATAATTGTTCGTATCGTAAGTATAAAACTACTCTATATATTTACTAGAATCGTCTTGTTATTAGTATTATTTTAAGAATGGAATATTTTTATGGTCATTTATGGGTTCTGTATTTCATCATTCTTATCGCATACATTATGTGGCTCTAAATATTTTTGTGGAGTTTGTTGTTTTTCTTTCTTCCAGAATGTCAATTTTTGATATCGACAAGGAATACTATACGTGAGTATCTATGATATTATACTATAATATTGTCTGTTCAACATTATAGCATTTACTCCATTTTTATTTCGTATTGGTATCTAATGTTTATATTAGTTTGTAAAGATATAATATAATTGTCAGTACAGTCTGTTGTATTTAAGCTCTTTGAATATCAATTTATTTTCACATAATTTTGCCTTAATATTGTCATCACTGGCATTATCCCCCCCCCCCCTCCCCTCTCCCTTCAATTCTTTCATACACATTTTTTAAACGATGGATCTATTTTCTCTTCAAATATGTACGTCTTTACAGGTATCGAACTTAAATATGAGTGCAAACGAATCTATTCGGAGCTCCGTTTGTTAATCATATTTTGTTGTACAATAAGTTTAATAAATAGCTGCTTGTAGCCACCATTTTCACTTGGAATAAAATTAATTGATTAATGAATAATACTCATTTACCGTGTGTCGATATAACAAGTATTGTTTCCCAAAACACCAGTTTATAGCTCGAGTTTATTGCCACCTCCGTCATGAAAAGAATTTATAAATAGTTTTAACTATTAACTTTATTAAAAAAAAATTAAACAAAAAATAAAATAACGATCCGCACTATGTGTAGTAATGAAGTATGTAGAAATAATTATTATCAAATATAAATATAGAATAGACACAATTCAACAGGCAAAAACTATCTTATGGCTACAACATGTTCACGCGCGCACTTCCTTTGCTTGTTCAACATGACACCACTTTCTATATACACATTATTTCTGTCACTCATTTCTTCTTTTATAACTTCATGTTATATAAACTATACTTCCTTTGATATTCTAATACCAATTCATTTCGCATTTGCATGAATACTGGTTTTGTAATAATTTTACTCTTTTGTTTTAATTTAAGGAACTTGACGGTCCTTATATTGCCAGTAGTACGTAACTGTTTCATTCGATTAGAATAAAATATGAATTTCTTTATTTATCTGCCTCATCTGACAAATCAGCAGTTCCATCCTACAGCAGTCTTACTTTGGGTGTACTTACTTAGGTACCTACGAGTACTTACAACTGAATATTCAATTACTCATAATTGTTTTGTTATGTTACTCGGATTACTACAACATTAAAGTGAAATAATTATCATTACTGAAGTTAAACCTCTGTGATATTTCGCATTGATGACTTAAAGAGTTACCGCGAGTCTAAGAAAAATTACTATGCAAAAAGAGTTTATAAAAGTTCATAAATAAATGTGGTATGAAACAGTAAAAATAACGTACCAATTGGATTTAGTTTTATACATATACATATATTATATATATTATATATATATAATATACTTATCATTTTTAAGAATATTTTTTCAAAACCACAATGGCTGTGCGACTTTTGCTAACGATAGTTACTTGGCACGATATATGCTAAGAAACATTAAAAATTTCTTTTTCTTGGTATTATACCTTTTTTATAATGGATGGAACTCTGCGACTGAACAAGAATCAGCTGAAGCTGAATTGTCAGATCAAAACCGGGTAAGGCTATAATATATAATATATACTTTTTTTTTTTTTAACATATATATATACCTATATATGTATATATATATATATATTAATATATATAATATTTAATTATGTAATTATGTATAAAGTATCGTAAAAAATACCTTGAAATAGTAAAACTAAATAAGGTAGTAATAATTAAGCCTTACAGATAATAGATTTTAAGTACATTTTTACCGGGACATAAAAGACATTATGCTTTGTTTTTAAGTAATCGCAATTATGTACGAAATACTGGTGTTTCATAATTATAGTGTAACTCTAAGATTACACTGGAAACATATTTGCTCTCTTCCATCATTCACACGACCAAATATTATCACTCGCACTCGGACTCTCACTTGAATGCACACTGGACGATACGGACATACTATAGGCCGTCTTAAACTCCTGTACTTAAACTTTAAAGGCAGGAATACAGGCCCTGTATGGAAGCATTTCAGTAAAAAATATATTATTATTATCTAAGTCCTCTAACAACCTAATAATCCCCCTCACCAAGAGCTAACATTATTACAGACTACTTGTTACAGTCATTTCTCTTGTCTTTAAAAAAATGTCCTTACATACCACACCCGATTCTATCTGCTTATAAACACTCCGTATAAGCATGGAATCTATAAGAGAAAAAATGGTTCTCTAAATTTTATTTCCGTATTTCAGAAGGTAAGATAATATATTAAAGAATATCTAATCATTTCAAAAGTCCCAGAACTTCACTCGATCTCAGCGGAGCAATAGTTACACAGAATGAAAATATGCAACAATGCTTACCTGTGGTGATGGTTAGTACTCAGTGGTCCCCGCGAAGCAGTTCCATCAATAAATTGAATGAACTGCCCTCTCCTTCAGCCCGTTTTGCACTGAGCAGTTCCTTTCCTGCTTGACATGTTCGCTGCAAGTCTGGGATCCTGAGAAGAAGTTCACCAAACTTGGCTGGCATTTCTGGATACATGGCGATTGTATATTGTTGTAACGCCTGCAATGCTTTTTCTTGTGATGCTCTAACTTTTTCAGGCTCCTTCAACTCGCTTGTGTCAGAAGTTAGTAGCACAATTACCTTAGATTGAAAAAAAAATATTTATAAACACCAATAAATTTTGAGCATCAACATATACGGATAAATTAAATATTATTTAAATTCGACTACGAACGGAGTATGCAAAGTATCATTTTACAGTATGCTAATTTCGTTCGGATGATAATATCGGATTGTACTTCGTAAAGCTGTTTATAACGTTAGTTTAAAAAATATTACCTTCATTGCGACGTACTCATATTGGTCCACTCTCAATCGCCTAAGGTTGTTGGTGAAAGCAAGCATTCTTTCGATGCAGCTAGCCAGACCTAGTTGTCTGGCCTGTTCAAGTGTAATTGACTTTCCCAGCGAGACTCGAATCTCTCCCGGAGTATTCACGCTTCTAAAGCAGCATGAAAATAATAATAACTCACACCACGAATTGATCAGAAGGCAAATTTGATCATCAATTGAAATGTTTTTGAACAGGGGCAGGCTTTTGCACCACTTAACAATTTTATAAAGCCGATGATCAGCAATATTGCACAGGTTTGACAAGAAATCCGGATGCTGCGAAGAATTCGCATTCGTGTTTGCATTGCTAGGTGGGTGTTGTTGATCATGATCAGTGTTTTGTGGTCCAGCGGAGCTCGGCCTGGGCTGTTCCGACTTGCTACTGCTGCTACTACTTTGCGCACTTGTTGTTCTATCATTGTCATTATAATGCCACAAGTGTTCTACGTCCATTATTTCTTGCAATAGTTGCGGCACAACGTGTTGCTTGTGAGAATGGTTTGAGTGATGTCTTGCTGAATGATGATGCTCGTATCCAGGAGGAGCGGGACTGCATGTTCCACCAGCCATTTTATCACCAGGTAATCCGCCAGAAGTACAGCCCACCAAATTTGCTGGAAGTGTGTAACTGCACTGATATGTACTTCTGCCACCTCGAGTTCTGTCTTCCCTAATCGCCTCCAATTTCATTCCCATATTAAGGCATTTTTCGAACCGACAAGCAGGACACTTCTTACGAGTTGCCACGGTAACCGAACAGCCAGCCCCTCTAAGGCAGACATAATTTTTTCTGTTCTGGACAGTCCTCTTGAAGAATCCTTTACACGATTCGCAAGAAAATATGCCGTAGTGAAAACCACTGATTTTATCACCACAAATGGGACATGGGCTATTGATCAGTTGTTGCCTGGTCGAAATGCCCGCCGCAGCCGGTGCTATCTTACAGTCTTCTTGATCCTCGCTCAACCCCTCGGAAAGTTCCGAATTTGTCGTTGAATAGTGATGAGATATTGGTAAGTGTAAGGGGCTGCCCTGAGCGGCTACTTGATGGTGAGGATGTGAAGTGTGAGAATGAGAGTGTCTTGGCTGTTGTACAGGTGAATGTGTTGGTGGGCTGAGAGACCCATAACTGTAGCAGCTACTGGATGCATCAGAGTTGTTACGCGAAAGCGAATGCGAGAGAGACAAGGAAAGCGACGACGTGGAATTGTTAAAACTATGACGCGAAAGTGACAGTGACGAAGACGGAACTGGACTACCGGCTCCAAGTGCCGAGTGTCGAGCAGCATGCGGGCTTTGTGTCGGAGAGCTGAACACACTGTACGCCGAATGTATCGCCGAATCCGGGGATGGAACCTATGGATCGCAATGATTGGCAAATTGAGTATGAATACGATAAGTTTCATTTCAGTCTATAACAGAAAAAGACATGTTGTAAGAAATTAGGTCTTTATAAAGAATACTAGCCTGTGATCTTGTGTGACTATGTTTAGTCAGGTGGTGCCTTGGGTTAAGAACTGGACTATGATTCGGAGTGGCGTTGTTGTATCCTCCCAGCAGCTTTCCAACTAAAAGTGGTAAATCACTTTGTTGAGTTTGTTCAAGTCCGTCGATATTCAGTTGTTGCTGTTGCTGCTGTTGTTGGTGCTGTTGCTGTTGATGTTGCTGTTGGGTAGTCGATAGGGTCACCTCATTTGGGGGGCCTAAAGGAGGCCCTGGGCTTGAGCGGAAATCTGGTTCCAGTTTTATTGCGAATTTAGGTTCCGGTGGCGCAAGTGTCGGCCCTGGACTCGCACTACACACTTGAACACCTTCCATTGAAGTTTCTTCATGGTCCTAAAACCGCGAGCGTTGTAATCAATGACAACTTTGTTTATCGAATTATTTTAAAGGGTGACCTTACATTAATAGTACCAATCTTGCCAGTTTCTGAGATAGTGATTGAAGCTCGATATTAATTAACTATTCCTTTACGAAGAGTTGTGATGGATTTTGGTATGAACCAATTTTCACCAGCATTCTATCACTTTTAGGAATATGCTTATGTTTTTATTGGGTAAAATTTCAAACTATCCTATCACATAGGTCTCTATGATTCTGGTGAGATAAACATTGTTCTTACGCAAACAGAAGAAAACATTTCTGTACGACATTGACTGCGGGATTCTTTTTAAAACCGATGTAACCGCATGTGCATCACTATCATTAACGATTAATCATAAGTGCATAATTAAACCTTGTGTTTTGCCGTAAATTAATCATTGGTTGCCCAAGGACATATACCGTACGGCACTTTTGACCTACATAGAAAATTCTGAATGAAAATTTCACGTCTGAGGTAATACCTTTGCACATAATTACGAAGCAATGCATATGAAATCGCAATATCTCAAAGTCTGGTTTCACATTTATAAATAAATAAAATGTAAATCAAAACCTGAAAATCATATGCGACAAAAACATTTTTCGTATTCATTGATCTTTTACTGGAAAATCACGATATGTACGATACATTTCCGGATTTGATAATGTTTCTCGAAATTTTTTTATAAGTTTTAAGCAGTTAGTTCTCAACACGTGCAGAATTTGTTACGAGAAAATTCTTGAAACCCTATCTTAAGAAAAAGCAATAACTTAAACCACGTGCCCGTTCTGTCTTTGCATTATATCATTTTCACCTCGGATTCCAGACGTTCTGACTCAGAGTGTATCCTCGAAACTCTTGAGCTGAGTCAGAAGATCGTTATTCGGAAGTGAATCACGAAAACGACATGGCACATGGCATTATTGAGAGTTCATATAAAATCGCATTGTATTAAGGATAGCTAAGAAAATGAAACACGCACTTGATTAGTTATTGTATTGGAAGACATTTCTTGGTCGGAGAGTTCTCCTTCCCAGGACATGGGCCGTTCTGGTTGCTGCAGCATCGCCTCGGTCACGGTGCTGGCGTCGCTTTCTTGACCCTCTGGCGCGTCCCTCTTCTTCTTAGTACGAAGGTTTACTCCCCGGAAGTCGATCTTGCTCACTTCTCCATCGCTGTCCGCTCCGTCATCTTCAGGTTCGTTTCCGGTCCCGCATCCGGACACAACGGACACCGTCACGCCATTCCGACCACCCAAATACTTAACATTTTTACCTGCGTGAGATAGATAAGTAACCAAATATTATCAAGCATCTTCGTGGATTCGGAATTCATTTGGTATTTTACAACAATTTAAACAATATGCACGATAGGATGCAGGAATGAAAATAAAAATATATTCCTTTCCAGTTTTATGTGACAAGTAAGAAACTAAGTTTTATTGAAATTTATGGTAATGACAATGACCTATTCAAGTTTATCTGACGTTATTCACCTTTCATTAAGGCAGTGACCCGACAATCTAAATCATTTTTTTTTTTTTTTTGTAATCAATTTTTTTTGTAAGTACATATGACTGTTGCCATCGTACAAAGACATGTATAATAATATTCATTAACAATTTACTTCGCTTGTATTATCTAATTTTTACCAATATCTCGGCTCTGTATTATGAAAAAATTACTTAAATCTAATTTATCTTCACTTCCAGTTACGGACAAATTAGATTCTAATTTAGGGGTAAGAGCGGCAAATAAATTATTCGAAAAGATAAGAGTCGCGTCGTCCAAACAGCACGAATGAAAAGCTTTCAAAGGCATGTTGCGAAGGACCAGCGCAGCCGTTGGTGACTCGTGATTTTCTTGTCACCCTGTTGAGTTTCGCAAAAGGTTCAAGGCGGTTTGAAAGCACCGGTGATTTTTTCATCGAGTATCACGTTTCCCGCTCCGTTCCCGGTGGCGCGGTTTAATGAAAACATTCCAATCGGCATTAGGTATCCTGGCAATAAATAATCGCATGCTGGGCGGGCGCGGGCGGGACGTGTTGGATGTGAGGGGGTAACGTTGATCATAATAATTGTTGTACCCTGTTGGTGCGATCGAAACGTGCTTCAAAGACTAAACATGCCTCCGACATCTAGTCGCCTTATACAATAATATTCTTTCACTTTTTGCTAACCGACGCGACGTATCGTACCTCCACCCATAGGGCACCATGCTTTACGGTGTTCACCGCGGTACACCCGCCACGCTCGTTTAACGCATTCGCCCGTACGCCTCGATTAGTTTGATAAGAATATAGGACGGAAAAAAAAGAACTTTCATGTCTCTCCATGTTTTCCGTTGCTTACAATTATCGGGAGCTAGTTTGAACCTCTTAATCGTATAAATTTGGATAGAATCTAATCGGGAATGAAAGTCACTGTCTAAGTGTTCGATTCGTCGAACGTTCATTACGTATCGCTATCGGTATTCAATGAGTTTCAAATTCCGATTGGCTACTTTACTAGTGGACGACAAACTTCTACTAGTTTAGAGATCGCAGCCGATAGGAATTGCTGTAACAGATAACGTCGCATACGAACCATAGTGACGATCGCGTCACCGTCAATCTAATCGTAAACTACTCTCCGTAATATTGTTTGTAGCAACTGCCAACTGTTAGTGCTAAAGAAAAAAGACAAAGATGATTTATGATTCGAGAAATGTTTAACAGATTTTGGATCTTTTTATTTTTATAATATACTTTTATCGCGCATCGATATAGGGTCGAGGCATTTGAAGCATGATAAAGTTGCGCGGAATGTCCGGTCACTGAAAGCGCGGACTTCGATAGACGTTCTATAGCATAAGAAATATCGGTATATATACCTGTACAGGTACGCGCGTGTGTTCTGACTGACTTGATAAAAAAGAGGGTTATAAATCAGGTTGGGTTGAAGGAAAAATTACCGTCATGCATTTCGTGGGCTGGTGGAACGTTGATGGTGGTCACAGATACGTTTTTTCCTGCTTCTGGTCGTGCAGGGGCTGACGACGACTTCCAGGATTGGGCCGGAGGCCACCAGCCTGGGCCCTCCGGGGGCCCATTCTGCTCCGACATTCTCAGCTGGCTTCCCTCCAGGCGATTCTGGCGTTGACTTTGGGCCTGTGGACGCTCGCCGGGACGCCCAGCATTCTGAGCCGTCCTTTTGAGCTAGACTTCGCGTTCGACGGTTGAGAATTCTTTACGATGATTTCGGATTGGAGAAAACCCCAAGAATCCAACCGCTGTTACAGAAACAATAAAAAGTACCATTAGCATATACTTGTTTTCTCTGAAATGTTTCCAGTAAAATTAAACCAACATTCAAGACATACTGGCAAAATGCAAGTGCAGCCGAGTTTTGCTTTACAGTAAATCAACATTTGTTCATCAGATCGAAGAAAGTTGCTTATATACTTCGACAATCATTTCTCCCCGACTATATATAATTGCGCTGTATAATTTCGCGAACGGTGAAAAAGAAAGTCCTGAAACGAGAATAACCTTTCTCTCATATATCAAGGACGAATTTATACAAACGTCAACTTCATTTCGCAAGGAGTGAATGATGTCATGTACGTTACAACGGAATTGAACTATAAAATTATTAAATAAAATTATTTCTACAAATTAACTTAATATATTAGATAGTTTCGTAGGGGATATTTCAATCAAAAATTAATCATAAAACGACACGTACTTGTGCAAAGATAAAATGCGTTCGTAAATTAATAAATATCTTATCACCCTAACAAACCGAACCTGCAGAACAAAAATCATTTTGAAATTAAAACGTACAACTGTAATATTGAATTTAATGTGTTGGTCAGCGGGCAACAACATCACGCGCATCGTTCCTTAACGAACTTTTCCGTATCCCCTGCAATTACCTCCAACGTAAGCCTGTACAGTACATACAACGAGGGTAATGTGGGTACGTAAACTTTCGGAATATATGGTGTAGAAAAGAGTTACAGGCTTTACGGGAGAGTATAACTTCCGGAGTATAACGGTCGTCCCGCAAGGCCGGCCCACTTCCGGTGCCAGACGACCTTCGCGCGGAAGAGGACACGCACATGGCAAGTGTCGGTTGGTTAAATATAAATACCCGGGGCACACACCGGCGGAGTCGAGATAGATATACGTATATTCGTTTGTACGTTTGTACATTTGTGCCGCCAACGGCCTACATAAAAAGTTGCCAGATATGACGCATGTAACGAATGAGAGAGACGAAAGATCCGCGACGCGAAGAAAGAGAAAGAGATCGCGGCGTCGCGTGGATGGAGGGAGGGAGGGATCCGCGAGCGTATATTACGCGTACTTCGAATACACGTACATTCTTACAGGCATAGGTGTCTCCTAGCCTCTATGGAAAACGTGCGCGCTTGCGTAGGTCGAACAAGGATGAATTCGAGCGTGTATAATATGGCACTCGAAGCGTACCAGAGCGAGAAGGAAAGTGTTGACGAGGATGAGGATGAGGAGGATGAGGAGGATGAAGAGGATGAGGTGGAGGGGAATCGATGAGACGAAACAAGTTCCCGGGCAAAGATTGCTAAAAAAGTATGTTTCGAAAATCGATTGCCTGCAGGGAAATTTAGCCGCGCGAAGAAGAAGAGAAGCGGGGAGTGCCAGAAGCAGCGTCGTCGTCTTATACGTACCGTTGTCGGTGCGATGGAGTTGCGCGCGAATGAGAACCTGTTTTTGCGGTTTTTATTTATTGACAAAATAAGTAGATAATCACAGGACCTGCATTCCTGGCAGGCCTTAGGCTTTGATCTCGTCCTGTTACTCGGCTTGTACAGCTTACATACGTATATATAAGCCTGCACCACCGTGTCGCATACTCGTCAAGTCCAACTGCACTCGCATACCCGACTTTTCCAAGCTGCACCTCTTTTATTCACTAGGTATAGGTGTAATAATGTACCTATGCATGTAAACTTCACGGGCATCCATACATGCGGATAATTAAATGGACGGTGATATTTTGTTGGTCGTCCAACAATCGGAATCTGGTGTTCGCTCAAGATGTTCGACCTAAGAAATTTCACGGCTAATCCCGGTTTTCGCGGATCCTGATAAAAATTAATACATAAACACGTGTAATATACTTTCTCCGTCTTGATAATCATTACGTAACAAATGAAAGTTAACCGAAAATACGAAAAAAAAGAAAGAAAAAAAAAGAATTCATTTGCTTCTAATAAATTTGATGAATCGCGCGAGATAAATTTTTTTACAAATATCAGGCTGTACACAAAATTCTCTTATATTTCCAGGTGTCGTTCTCGTCGTAGGTATGAAGCTGCCAAATTCCATGACATAATCATTCTACGATTTCAGCGAACACCTTAGCTAATATATATATCTTATACTGTATAAATCAGCTTTGGCATTAAAAATTCTTGATCCGTACGCTCACATACATTATACCTATACGAATACGCAATGACAAAAAATCAGATCAAATAACCGATAGATATAGAGTTTATATTTGGCGCAACTGCCATGATCCCGCCTCCCTGGGCTTAATGTAAACGTATAAAAAAGTAAGACGAAAAAAGGTGACGCAATAGCGGTACCTCCTTTGTCTCTCGGGAATAGTATGTATACAATAGTGTGTATACCTACACACATACACACATACATACATTTACAGTACAACGATCGTTCCGTAAAATTTCTGAGTTGAAAGGTGTTTCCATGTATATACGTATAATGTATATACCTGTAATG
Source organism: Neodiprion virginianus (assembly GCF_021901495.1). Taxonomy (NCBI): domain Eukaryota; kingdom Metazoa; phylum Arthropoda; class Insecta; order Hymenoptera; family Diprionidae; genus Neodiprion; species Neodiprion virginianus. Next base: position 31,113,302 of record NC_060879.1, on the reverse strand, counting down.
TAACGTAGACGTAAAATACAATAGTACTACATACGGTCTTTAATATGCAGAAACGGTGTTAACGAGTTTGTATAGATTTGTATCGAAACATATGCCACAGCAGCACATGTATTTTAGTAAAACTATGTAATAAGCTGCAGTGTACAAAGGCATAATATACTGTATTGTGAAAGGCAACCACACAAAGTTTATCACAGAGGGTTTAATACGCACGCAAACGTATACCTACTGTATATATATAGGTATTCGATACGCGCGTATGCATGCACGCGGGGCAGTCATTCGCGCGAATTGACGGCACACAACAAACAAAGGACATATAATATATCCATGACGGTGGGTAGAGTCGGAGTCAGTCAGTCACGTTATCCTACGCGTCGACCCCCCCCGCCGAGGTATCCCTCCGTGCCCTTCCCTTCGCTCGTTATCAATCCATCCCGACCGACGTCGAGCACAACCCGGGCCTCTAAGAGGGGTTCCGTTGCAAAGACCGACGTTTTTCGACGCGGCAGTAGTAAGTCAGTCTCTTCCCAAGCCGGTAAGGTCAAGGCCCTCGTCGCCCTACCCCATGCACCTTAGGGTCACGTGACGCCGCTCAAGGTCTCCTATCCCCACCTCGACGAGCCGCCACTTGAGTCAGACTCCGGAGTCCGGAGACTAGACCGGTCGCCCTACCCTCTTGAACACCCCCTCGAACCCCCGACGGAACCACGGTGACCAATCGCCGTCGAGCTTTCAAGACTATTTATCCCCCCCCCGTAACGCGGGACGGAAAACTGTTGTCAACGATGCTCGGATGCCCGTTAATTACTTGCAGCGTACCCGTACGTGTGGGTGTCTGTCTGCCTACGATGAAGCAGAGTACGTATGTACATGCACACGGGGATATCGTGCTATCGTTACGCTCAATGTAGAGGCTGAAATATGTCTGATATAGATAGATATTGGCGGTGAAGGATTATTGATTGTTGAAATTTTGTAGGAGTATAATCTTTATAGATTGACAAATCGAAGCTTGTATGGCGGTGAAAGGGAATAAAGCCGGCGGAACGTTTACCGACGAAGACTGTGCACTTCATCCCGAACAGGCATTGAGTATTGTACACGACGCGCATGTGCATTTGTACACCTCTGCAGCACGTGCATCAGCGTATGTACACACGTCCTAGGCATAACAACGATGCACCGCAGTCATACGCGTCTACGGTTGGCTGGATGTGTCCGTGCGTCCGCATGTACACGGAGAGTATAGACGAACGAAAGGTCAATGACCGGAAACGTTCGCGAGCGAACTTGCTCTATTTTAAGGGCGGTTGTCACGCGCATGCGCCACCAGCCAACACGTGCTCTCAGGTCGCGTCGCGGCGAACCACCACGGTTCCGTGAAATTTCTATAGAGTGGAAACTGTCTGATACCTTTATTAGTTTCCGACGACAGGCTTCCCACTTGTATGCACGCGTCGAACCTGCGTCGGTATATTCGAATTCCCTGTCGGCAGATATGCGAAATCTTTGTGTAAAGAGGAAGAAAAAAGAAAAGAAAAAAAAAGGAGATGAGAGGAAGAGGGGGAAGGAGAGGCGAGAGAAGAAATATTCAATGAATTCATGGAACTTGCGCCGGTAGTTTTCACGTGAACGCGCGGGGAACGTAATCCTCGTCGAATGTTGGTAATTCTTACGTCAAACGAAGCCTGTAAGGTCGTTTCTAATTTTGGAGTGGACTCCTTCGAATGTAGTATGTATGTATGCTAAATACCTAGCATTATAGGTGTAAAATACTAACGTCCCTCCTCACGTCTTGCGCATACTTGTTATACGAGATATGTCTGTTTTCCTTTCACCGAGTGGTGCCGGGCCTTGCTTGCCGCAACTACTGCATATCTTTATTCCACCATACAATACACATGTACATGTATATTCAAGCGAGAGATAGGTAGGCATATACATATTACAACTAACCGGCGATACCAATTGAAATTATTATTCTCGTAACGCGGATCCGTTCGAACACATGTGGAAAGGAACCGGTTCCTGATTGGATTCGAGATTTCCGTTCCGTTCAAATACATGTGAAGCCCTGCACACCGATATCTCGATAAAGATCGTTCGTTCGAAATTGCCTTAATCTCGGATTTCAAATATTGATAAAATTAGGGTATGCCTATTTTTTATTTGTGTGTACGTACATAAATTCTCAATGGCTGCAGTAAACATAGGAATAATTTTTATTACCTGTGTACGTAATCTGTAGAAATACGTAAGATATGTCCCGATAAGTGTATAATATATATGTTACATGATCCAGATCACGTAGGAATTATCACTCGTTATATCTCCAGTATATGAACATACATCATGCAATGTCCATTATTACTTTTTTTAAAATACTTTTCGAACGTCGACAAACTCGAGTTCCTACTTGTGCCACACTGTCCACTTGCTTCGCGATGTACGACGTTGTCCTTTGTAATCCTTGCCGTTAGAATGACTGTATTCCGTATATCTTGATACACTATAATTGCACGTTAATTATTTGCATTTCTAGGCCATACACTTTAGACACAGGTACACTTTTTAAAAACGTGCACGTATACGTATAATGGTATCTCCCAAAACGATAATTATAATGACGACGGTAAAGAAAAAAAGAAACAAAAAAAAACGCGAATTGTCTGTTATCTTTTCCTTTGTTTCCTGCTGTTAATTGCACTACTGTGATTTGAAAGCTTTAATGGTCAACTATCGTATAATACCGTAGCACTTTTATAACTGAATAATATTGTCCGAACTTTTCAACAATTGACGTTGTCAAACAGTAACGATACAATTTTCAAGTTTCATAACTGAGAAACACTTGTAGCTATAACACAATTCAATTGAAACCTTGTTATCTACAGTTGGTATTCATCGGATTCCGTACTCGGTACATTCCGTTTCAAGAGCACGATTACGGATTCGCGAAAGAGCGAAAAAACTTTTTGCACCACAGCCTCGGGTTCCTCCCCGCCCCGGGAAAAATAATTATCAAACCGGTCACCTGTATGCCGATAAATAGAGGTGTAAGAGGTTGAGGAAAAGGAAAAAAAAAAGAAACGCGGGGCATAGGCGACTTGTAATATCGACGAGAGTCAGAAGCGCGACGATGTCGGACGATAGCCACCACAAGGCGAGGAGGTAGCCGACTGACTTGGTCGAGTCAACTACGCGCCGGGGTGTCGAGCATTCGTCTGCTCCGCGGCCGTAAGTTCGTCACGGAGAATCCACTTGCGGCTGCTGCATGGCCCTAAAGTTCCGTCCTCTTGCACCACGGAGAGGCTACCTGAGGGAGTCGTCGCAAGGTACCACAACCTGTAAAAAGAAGAGGAGGAGGAGGAGAAGGGAGGAGGAAAGAAGGGCGTCCCATAACGCGGCACCACCTCAAACCGCACGTTGCAGCGTTGCACAGCAGAGTCTGCAAACCGAACGGTTGCCCCGGTCACTCCGTGCATGAGACTCATCCTCTACTCTCTCCCCTTCCTGCCCGGGAATGACCGCGATTAATTTCTTTGGTACGGCGAGCCGCTGCAGCAGGGAAGCGCCGAATTTCTCATGATTTCCTCTGTCGTCGTTTTCTCGCGGAGTAAAGCAAAATGCTTTCTCGTGAGTAAGTAAACTCTTAGCGAAGATAACAAAGGTGCAAATGCTTATAAGTGTATGTATGTATGTATACATATATATATATATATACACGTTGCGAGGACGAATGTAGCGTGCAACATTAAATTTTTGTTTCGCACAAGCCTCGTGTCGTCGTCTTGTTTTTACTTGGGTACCTATATCCGTGTGCGTACCTACATGTATGTATAGATAGTGGATTTTATTAGGTGATTAATGGTGCCGATTCGAGGGATGGTAGGTAGTAGACAGGTTTGTGTGTATAATAAAAATTTCGTATAGGTTGGAAGGGTGCCAAGGAAATGATCACGGTACACACATACACACGCGGCGAGCTGCAGTGTAGGTATAAGAACTCGGAGCTCTGAACTCCTGGGGTGGACGCGTAGACTTACGTTGCATGTGTGCGGTGTTTCACGGATACAGTTAGTGACAGATTTATCGAGATCATTCAGTCTCACGCTCACAGCCTCCGCGGCGCGGCGAGGCAGGGTAAGAAATGAGAGAACCAAGAATTAAAACGCGGTAAAAAAGCAACTTGGGCGCTGCTACGGTGCTTCGCACGCAGCAATTCGCCAATTTAACGATAATGTATTGTACGTTGGCCTTTCAATTTTAACGATACAAGCATTAGATTGGTATATGTATATTAGATTCATACGTGCGCACGTAAATATAGGAAAAATCGTCGTTACGTACGACGGTTGCACAGTGTGACATTTTTATAGATCTGCAGTTTGGGGATTAAATCACGGGTTTCGACTTGTTCAGTTTTGATAGTTAATCGCATCTGTATACTTGCATATGGGCCACATGTTGTATGGATAATATTTAATCTGTGGCCAAGTATGGAAGAAGACGACGGTGAAGCAACCTGTTGGGGAGCGTACCAATTCAGCGTCCGGCCGAGTACTTTCGTCCGGTTGTTTGAATTTTCTGGGCATTTAATCCTGAATATAATAACGTCACAGAAAATATTCCGAAATTACGATTCCGATGCGTATGCGCTATCCATTAACATATAGATGCCTCATCTTGTGAAATGTTCAAAATTTTTATACTACGGCGCGATGTTGTAAAACGCAACTTCTTAATAGCTAAGTAAGGTAGATTGTTTCTCAATATGGAAATCAGGTATGTATAATTTATAAACGGTCGATTTGAATGCTGATAAAATGTTATAAAACACATGTGTAAGAAAAATAAAGAAGAAAAAACATTACACTAAAATATGATTAATTTCGATTTTGTCTACGAAGGTATGCAAACAAAAAATTGGCAAAACTTGTTTAGGTCTGGACTTTGTAGTGCGTTGCCCATAGTCTTGTAGATAAAAAGATTGAGACGCTGTTCTGGCATTGGGCAGACTTTTTATCATTTACGAAAAATAAAAAGTGGACGGATGTACGATTTGATCAGTGCGGGGATTCAGTATTTTCAACGCCCGATGTCAAATGCCCGCATTTGTTTCATTTGTATTATTAAAAATTAAAATATCGCGCAGAACGAAACGATCTCGCAGCTCGCCGCAGACGCGTAAAGCTCGGGTAGATGATGAATAGGTGTGTACCTACAAGTTGGTGACTGACCACGCGCCGCCACGCCGACTGACTATGCATCAGCGTTAAGCGTAAACTGTTGGTAACCGCTGCAGAGAAGGTCGTCGTCGGAGTCGCCGTCATCGTCGTCATCGTCGTCGTCGTTGGCAGCGGGTACCATGGAGAAAATACAGTTACATGCTCGCCAAGAAACGGGCGCCGACCGCCGTGCTCGATCCGCTACATTACGTCGGGTTAGGATATACCGCACGGTAAATACCGAGCCAACTAACGAGTACTAGCCGAGCGAACGAGGGTAGAGAAAAAAGATTCACGAACGCGTTAAAGGGTACTCGATTTTCTCAGGAAAGCGTGGAAAACTATTAACGCGGTGCGGAATCGACGTCGTGACGTCCAACTTGGCGGGTAGGTGTACATCTTTTATTCCAAAAAGTTTTCGCTTCGAGTCGACGAGGTGCAGCAGCGAGCTCCGATGCGGAAGGTGAATCTAGTATCAGTTTTGGTCTTCTAAAAAGAAAGCCCGTCGCGCGTGCGGCCAGCGGGGTTACGATCAACTCCATCCCGTAATATGCTTACAACACATAACTGCTGCATACCATCGCGCGGCATAGCGCAGGTAAAACTTGTGCTCCGCGTGTTATAAGAACGCGTTGGAGAGCGAGCGAGCGAGCGAGTGAATGAGCAGCGAGGTGCGGTCCGGGCTGCACTGCGTCGAGAAAGGTTTTTCATCCATATTCATAAGCCTACGGAGGTTTATCCGCATCTCAAGGATCGAGAGAAGAGAGACCGAAAGAGGCACTCCTGCATCGCGGGTCCCTTCCTCCTCGGAGTCGATATATGCGTTTGCCCATTCCTCAACTCCCGAGTGTGTAATATAAAATTTATCGCATACCGTGTAGGAATTTTTTAAATCGTCGGAAAAATCGTTGACGCAATTCTTGGCTCGGGTTGGGTTTGATGCAGAGGAGAAGGACGTGCGAGCCACCGCGAACACGTTGCTCGCTTTATCGTCTAGGTATACGAGAGTTTTAGCCGATCAGGTATTAACTCGTGAATCAGCGTCTTTCAGATAAGCTGTTTCTAATCGAAATGTTTGCCATCCAGCGCGCCGTGACTATAAGTATAATATCGGCCAAATCGAACTATGTCGTGTAAATAGTATTCCGAGTGTATTGGCTTGAACTATGAGCGTTCTCGAAACCCTTGAGGAGAGAAAATGAATCATTTCATCGGTGAAATACAGATCTATGACTATCGTACGCCGACGTGCGTATAAAACGCTGAATCGGGTGTGGAAAAAGATTACTGATTTTTTGAAAGGTGGTCGGGGGGGTCGGTTGAGGTATGCGACATTATTCTTTCCTGGTATAGCCGCTGTGACGAAGCCTCGCTCGCTGCGGTCAGTAGTTTTACCGCTGAGGATAAGATAAAAGGCGTAAGGTGATTTGGGGGTCGCGAGGACGAGGCGGCGGGGGCAGAGGAGGGCATAAAGAGGCCGGGGAACGGAGAGAGATAGAGATAGGCGAAGGGGACGGGGACGGCGGAGAGGAAAGGGGGGGCTCAAGGCCGGCCGCGCTGTCAAGTGTCAAGCCAGAAGCCTGCGCGCCGAAATATCAACAAGCCGTCTCATTTCCTCGCATGTTAATACTCGACTTTCGAGCGAAACCTGTCTCCGTCTAACTTTACCGAGTTGCTCCTATTCGTCGTATTCGCATTCTGTTTATACAAACGTTAAATTGAAGGAGGCCAACGTGTGCGAGGTAAAAGAGAGCGAGAGGGAGAGACAGATAGACAGATATATAGATAGAGAGAGAGAGAGAGAGAGAGAGAGAGAGAGAGAGAGAGAGAGAGAGAGAGAGAGAGAGAGAGAGAGAGAGAGAGAGAGAGAGAGAGAGAAGTAACGTACACGATATCACACGTATGCATAGCTTGCGAGTAAGGAGAAATGTACGCGGTGGTATTAGTAGTATAATTTTATAAACGAGGTGGTATCAACTCTTCGATAGTCGTCGAATCCGTCGACGCGGTTCGCGTATATAACAAATATGAAATTGCGGTATAGCCAGAAGCAGAAGCAGCAGCAGCGGCGGCGGCAACAGCGAGCTACAAAGCAAACGGATTGTTTGCGAAACATGCATGAAAGTGCCAGCAGCAGCCCGGGCAGTTATGAAACGGACCGCAGCGCGGCGGCTCGAGCAAAAACAAAAAAGAATCGGTCAGGTGCGCTCGCGATACCTCGCCAGACGACGACGACTCGATTCCCCTCGTCGTGCGCGGCTGTCGAATGATCCACTCATGATACTCCGAGGACTCGCTACGTTTCTCCGTTCGAAACGTTTAAAATAGGTACATACGTAGATCGTTGACAACCTGGTCGATCGGAAGAATATACCCGAGAGACAAAGTGCCGTGATTCTGGTTCCAGAGGGCAACCCGGAGTGGGGAGATGAGATGCGAAACATAACCTCTGTCCACTCGCTAACCCTATTAATACCGCTCTCTCTGGACATTTGATGTTTCGCCGTTGTTCGAAAACGCGTCGCCAGAAGGAACCTTTGATATCGTTAAACTCACCTCATGCTCCGGAGGATGTCTCGCGAAAACCACAGGAATATCCTAGTCCGCGATCGCTTCCGACGACTCTCTTTCGGAGAACGCACACAGCACTTTCACAATACGCTGTCCCTGTACTACAGCAGGTAACAGGCCATCCAGGCTAGGCACACCTTCACGTTACAAGTTACAAGCCTCGCGCACAGGGGAACCTATAGTACCACGGGCAGAGATAGTACAGTGCATTGCCGGCAGGGGGCAGCTCCGACCGGCACTTAACGCCGGCTCCCTTCGCTCTTCGTACGTTCATTCGGAAAACATCGTACTCGTCGCAACTTCAAACACCCCTTCATTCTCACCCCGCGGCCTTTACGCAGCCACCGGGGTTTACTGACCATAGACAACGTCTGCTCCGTTTCGCCAACTACGCGCGACCTATCGATTAGACGGAAATAAAAAACAACGGGGAGCCGAAATGAATAACCGACGATGAACAAAACTGCGGTACGAAAGGACGAGCGCTCGTTGTGCGTAAATGATTCGGAGTTGCAGCCGGCGATGGTTTACAATTAACTATAAATCTCGGACACTTCGTATTTCGTACAAGGTAGTTCTGTATACATAGATTTTCATGAGTTCGACAACCCCCACGAGCCGAAGGGTTGCTTACTTGTCCTCAGAGGTTATTCTCTGGACTCGGCTAAGTTTTCTACGGATAAATTATCCGCGTCATTCGTTCGACGTGGCACTATTTCGAATATTCAATTCGAATTCTGAGTCTGCAAGTTCCACGATGATTCGAAAATTAGATAAATTCAATGGTTTAGTAAATTGCTTGATACGGGAATACTTACGTCATTATCGTACCTAACGATGTAAGATTTATTGTAATTCATTCCGGAAGAAAATTGTACGTATCGTTACTGCTGTTCATCGATGTATTATTGGAATATTTGAATAAGCCACACCGATTTTATTTTATTTACGACATTTTTACTCTTCAATTAATATAAATAATCTCGATCCGTTCCATTGATATTAGAATATTACGACAGAGTCACGCTGAAAGATATAATATACCGTATGCTGTAGAAGTTTAGATCTTCTATGAGAGAAGCAGCGTGGACGGATGATGTTGACTATACTAGTAAAACGTAGACAACAAATACACGACTTGAATTTTAATGAGGGTATATTCTTTGTTGCAACTGTATCATTGACAGACGTGAAAATCATTTTAAGCGTCCCCTCTTCGTGGTATCACCATTCTTATACCGTGCTTTTCTCTGCTCGGGAAAATTCAATGCTGCAACGGGGGATTCACGGTTCATGAGAAAAAAGAGTTTAGGTAATACCAATTATTTCAGCCCGAGACTTAACACCATCTGGTGGTGTTCGATAGTCGCGTGTACTACACTCCGATATCCAAATAAACGCCACGCTTCTCAAGTTCGACCGTCGACTACCGAGGAAAGAAATGCCAGAGCCATCTGGCAGATGCTGCTCCGAGCAGTCTTCCTCATCCTCAATATCTGTAGATATCTTTCAATTTCTTCGTTTTACCAAGAGCGATACGCAGCTTTCACAATCTTCTCTTCTACTTGGATCCCGAAGGGTGAAGACTATCGTTTAAACTGTATACTGGTTTTAGAGAAATTTTGTATTTTCTTACAACGCTTAAATACCTTTGTCATATATTATCTTATAATAAATTCAACTCACTCCCGTAACAATGTGTCTGTAATGTATTATAATATGCAAGGGAAAGTAGTGTACCACGTACGTAGAATAAGGCGTTCATCTTTATACTTTTGAGAAATTAATCTTTTGATATTTATTAAACATTTTTGACAGGGAGAAAATTTCTAAACAGCGTTACCGACGTAAACTCAATTCACACCACTTTCCCTTGACCCTTTAAAATTACTTCTTAAACTTGACACATATATATATATATATTTTTTTTTTCTTCATATAACTCCATTATATTGTTTTATTTTTGCTTTCTGCTTAATTTTACCTCATATTGTACGTTTTCAAAGGCTGCAAAAGTATAGCCTGAGAAGATTAGTGCGTACAGTGTAACACGGGAAGTACATATTTCCTAAGAGGTTCCTTAGTCTTTGGCTTCCTTGGATATTTTTTACCAATCCTGATAGATTATAACAATTTGATTCAATCTGCTTCACACCATATCATAGATTGTCGTCAGGGAATTGTTCATCCTGTATGTCTTAATCTATGTATAGTGAAATAAACATAACAGAAATTTGTACATGCGTTTCATTTTTTCAATTCTGAAAATCAATCATAAATAATATATGCCACCTACACATACATAATAATACGCACAGAGTAGTATGACATTTGATATTTTATCTCGAATCCGATGTGATCACAGGAATCAGCACACGGCCAACACAAGTCACTAGTATACATAATTATTAAAGAAACTCATTTTATTGCTGTAACAACATGACGGATCTCGCAGCAAAAATTCTTCTTCCAATGTGAAACTTACAGGTAATGCTGTATTTCAATGTGACAATTACAATTTACGACGAACATTCATTTTTAGTTTTATTTATCACTATCAATCAACTACCCTATCACTCAGTCATGCTAGTTAAAAATTAAATACCGGGCCGGTAAATAAAAAATTCACCACTACTCTAACGCGCCTGAAATGTACGTGTACAAATATTTGTGCTTGTATCATGTGTGTGCTTTATGCATTTTTTATAGTAAAAATCATTGTAGAGACAGTAGATGCAGGTAACGTCACGGACTAGATAACAGTAGTACGCTAAACTATATTTATACATCTATAACATTATATGAGGTTACTTAAGACGTACGCGCATTCTGAAATAAAATATGGTACATTTTCAAATATTTGTGAATAATATAATTTTTTCTATCGAATCTACGTCCGTACGCGTATGGGCAACATAAAGAATGATCCGCCTCATTCCTTGTATTCTACATATTATTTAGGGAATGGCGTTCGCGTATCACATGAATATTAATCGAGACTAATGGATGTGCGTGGAGTTTGCACAGGTTAAAATAATATACAGTTTTTGCCATTATCGAGATAAATATTGTTGTTAATATTATTATTATCGGTTTAATAATAATTATTATTATTTGTATTATTATCTGTGTAACTGTAATTGGTTATTATATATTCTTATTGTTAACATACGTTTTTCAAGTTTTAAAATAGCTGTATCGCCGTATCACAGAAGAGAAGACGTTTAATAAAGACGTGTACAATCACGTGTCTCATAATATATTAATAATACTATAAAGATTAAAGGTACGTACGAAATTTGCATGCAGATATTCAACACACAAATGAAATTCTGTCATATAATTATTTTTCAGCACTATGTGTAAATTTATATATTATGTTTTATTTATACCGTATATTTTTATATATTATATATATATATATATATATATTATCTATAATATATTTATATATCATCATGCTTGAAGCTAATGCCCCAATGTGGGCTCAGTGGAATTGAGGCATTGGCGATTCAATCGTTCGTAAAAATCCTAATTTCTGTTGTGTTTTTTGTTTGTTTCTTTTTTTTTCTTGTTTTTCTGTCAATTAAAGAAAAATTAATTTCAATCGAATTCTTCAACGTTTTGTATAACAATGTTACTTGTTTATTCCCATGCCCGGTAAGCAGGGCACGTGACCGGGCGTCGGACTGCTGCTGCACGATCTGCTCAAAGCTCTGCTAGAGTCGACCGTAAGAAAGTTGGCATCCCCAGAGGGTGGTGCGGGTACTAAATCCGGCTCCGCAGGACTCGGGCATCGCCTCTCGCAGGTGGCAACCGTTGTTCCCGAGAGGGTGCTCAGAGGAATCTTGTAGATCCTCATCGGCTTGGCTTCGGGTGAGGCTGAAAGAGGGGCTGTAAAAAGATCGGTTTGTCTGCGGAGTCAAAAACGAATAGCTGTAGAATTAAACCGTCGGATGAGCAACGACGAATTGACATTTTAGTTAATAGGCCGGTAAAAGAAATGAGCTCAATTTATCGGTCGGCAAATCGATAACGTGTCAGAGGCATATATCTCGTTACTTATAAAAGAAGAACCGAAGCAAAAAATAGGATGCGAAAGGTCCTCAGCGCGGTTTCAAGCCCGCGAAGCGACCCCGCGGTAATTAAAATAATTGCGAACACCTGCTCCCACCCTCTCATTGTTCCCGTAACCTACCGGAATGGGGTGATGCTGGGGGGCTGTTGTTCTTGTCGTCTTTATCCGTCTTTCCATCAAAGTGGATCCTCTCGGTGCGGGTGGAGAAGAATTCCGGGGCCGTGGTCGCGAAGAATATGTCATTCTTCGAGGATATTAAATTCAAGTTCGGCATCACCATTGTGTGTACAAGATTTCCATTTATAATCAATCTGATCTCCATCGTGTCCGATGTGAAAGCGATTACGTATGGAAATGCACATACTGTGGATAATAATGAAATCACAATCAGTATTAACGGAATTTACCGATGACATTGTTTGAAATTTCCACACGTACCAACCGCCGTCGGTACGGAATTCCAATGAAAATCGAACGCCGTCGAAGCCATGCTTTCGTCCATGAGCTTTTGGAAATGGCACGTATCTGAAAATTGAACAATTATACCGAGAAATACCTGCAGTAACGTGTCTCGCGAACCAACTCGCTTCGATTTGCGATAATACTGACTATTGTAGCACAGAAGCAGTTCCGGCTCCTCGTCTTCTCGAAGGTCCAGAGCAGCGACGAGATGGGGCTTGTTGCTCGTTTCCACGGATAGTATTCTTGATGCACCCTCCGCCGAGATGAGCTCGAAATTATGTCGCAGAGCGCAGCAGAGTGCCCAATCACCGCATCCCGTCGCCCCCTCAACGATGGTCACGAAGCTCGGCACTTCGCTAGCCGTCAATTCCTTGACGAAGACGAAACCGTCGACGGTGTCGGTGTCGGATGCCGGGCACCAAGCGGTCCAAGCAGCGCTGTGTTTCCACTGCATAACGACCAGTCGACGCCCTATGGCAGCGCACTGCGGAAAATCGGAAGTAGATGAAAATTAAGGTCGTCGACAGGATCGAACGGTTTCGATCAGCTCGAGCCTCGAAAATTATTCTCAAACTGATTCTGCTCAGCCGAGGGACTGATTTACGACAATTTTCAAAGCTTGATAAAGGTGATAGAGCGGATCTCCCGCGCATCCGTTTTAAGCATCGAACTCAAGCTTTCGCGAGATAAGTTGCTTATCTCAAGGTAGAGGAAATTGAGAGTAAGATTACACGGGGGCTGAACAGGGTCTCGAGTTGCTACGGACTCACCATTCGCAGATGCGAGCCACCCGGTCGAGTAAGGGAGTATATGTGGCAGCCTCTGGTGCGCTCCAGTTTTCTCTCCTTGGAGTGTGATCTCGTCTTGGGCAATGTGTCTCCTCCAGCCTCCGCATCGAACTCGCTCAGACGAAACACGTGGATTTTGCTGTCTCTCCCGCGGTCGCCGGCTCTGATTAGCAGGATCCCGTGTTGTTCCACCACGTCTAATTGTTTTATCTGGACGGACTTGTCGAATATTAGTCTGTGCGAAAGACCGTCTGAAAGCAGATTATAGCACTGCTTCAATTCCGACCTCGGCGCTTCACACGCAAATTTACGCTTGAGTAAATTTGAGCCTTCATTCGGTGGGCACGGATTTAAACTGACGATGATTATAGCGAATTACACTTTGCTGCGCCCACTTGGTATTGATTAGGGTCTTGCAAAGCGAGCGGATATTGCTTCGTCGGAATCAGCGAAAAGAATAAATCCATGACCCTTATTAGCGTGACCTTCGGGAATTTAATCGAATTCCGAAAATCGTCGGAGGATAGCATTTCCAAAAAATATCAATGCGCGTAATAGTAATAGTTTAAATGCAGAATGATAATAAAAACATCGTAAGTTATTATAACCGAGCTTCACCTCGTTGTCAATTTCTTCGACGATAGATTCATAACTCGGATCGATCATAAGACTTTAGCAAAGCCATTCCTTCGAGTGAATCAGGACACCGCGGGTTATGAACAGCAAGTATTGACCGTCACCCCATCTGAGGCTCTGTTCTTGTTCTCATGACCGAAGCTTCCGCTAAACTTGTACCAAGTTACATAGATTGCGAAACTACTCTACAGGCATACATGATTGGAAGTTAACTCAGTCCCTGAAGTAATTCCACGTATAAAATAAATATCAATAATGAAAGATCCGTGTAAGACTGATCTGCATAAAGTAATTGCGACACAATCTCGCCTGATACTGATTGACGGAAATCTGTTGTTTTGTTTTCAGAGAAGTGTAACAACGCGTGACTAACGCTGCTTCCCAAGATTTTTAATGAAGAAAACTTTTCAGTGAACCATGGAAGTCGTACACGATCACTTTCATAATGAAATCAGATCAAGTAGAAAATTGTTGGTCCAAGTTACGAAAACTTTTTTACGAAGCTCCAGACCGAGCTTATCAGATTCCCAGAGATCTTCTTACCGGATTGTGATATCAAGGATTTTCTTCATTACGATCAGGGTAAGGAATAAAATTCAAATTTCCGTAGGTAACCGAGGATCACATAATTGACTGGATGACTTTTCAGCAAAACTCGAGACCGCTGTGAACTTGAAAAATAATGAGAATAAAGAATTTCTCTATCATCGCCAAGGTTAGAACTTCGATTACGCAGGCGCTGTCGCCAAGTGCGTATGCCGTAGGCTGTTTCCCAGGGTTTGCTCATTACATGGTTCATTTCGATGAATGATTCAGTTACACGGGGAAGTTATGAACTATGAAACTTCATTTACAACTAGCTTTGAAACCTTCGCTCGCTAAAGCTCGCTCGGGGTCGGATGCCTAGTGTAACTGGTTCTTGTGCTCGTGCGCTCGCTCACTTGTTGTCAGTGTTTTACGAGATGACACAGTTGTAGGGGAGACTGGGGCACGATGGACTCCCCAAAAAATTTTGGTATTTGCTTCACAGTACACAGAATGAACACTGTCTTTGTGCATGTGACGCAAACCGAATCTGCCCGTAAGATTTTTTCTATATAATGCTACAAATCACGTTTACGTATGGATGTAAGTATAACGTATTGTGATTTTATGACAGTAAATTTCATCAAAAAATACCACGGAACAGTCAGCTAAGTGCTGACAGATTTAAAACACTACGCACAGCAATTTTAGCTCTAAATGAACGACGTTATTGTCGTGTATTCCTATGTACACTATCCCAACTACTCACCAATAGCAATTTGTTGATCTCGGTCGTTCGGTTTTTTTCGGATTTAAAATGTGATCTGAAGCACGCATATTGGTTTGATAGTACAAAACATGACGTTTTCAATAATCAAACTTGTAAACTTGAAAATTAGTCCTGAAAGTCAAAAGTCACTACGTCAAGGACCTGGACAGCCAAAACCACGGAGCGCTTGTCCTGGAGGTCGAGATCCACCAGGTTAAGGACCTGGACAGCCAAAACCACGGAGCGCTTGTCCTGGGGGTCGAGATCCACCAGGTGGAGGACCTCGATAGCCAAACTACGGAAAATTAGTCCTGAAGATCGAAAGTCACCAGTTCAAGGATCTGGAAGGCCAGAATTACGGAGCGCTTGTCCTGGAAGTCGAGTTTCACCAGGTAGCGGACCTGGAGCGTAAAAACTATGGAGCGCTTGTCCTGGGGGTCAAAATCCACCAGGTGGAGGACCTCGATAGCCAAACTACGGAAAATTAGTCCTGAAGATCGAAAGTCACCAGTTCAAGGATCTGGAAGGCCAGAATTACGGAGCGCTTGTCCTGGAAGTCGAGTTTCACCAGGTAGCGGACCTGGAGCGTAAAAACTACGGAGCGCTTGTCCTGGGGGTCAAGATCCACCAGGTGGAGGACCTCGATAGCCAAACTACGGAAAATTAGTCCTGAAGATCGAAAGTCACCAGTTCAAGGATCTGGAAGGCCAGAATTACGGAGCGCTTGTCCTGGAAGTCGAGTTTCACCAGGTAGCGGACCTGGAGCGTAAAAACTACGGAAAGGTTGTCCTGGAACTCGAGTTGCCCCAGGAAGCGGCCTGAAGCGCAGGATCCAGGAGGTAGAGAACCCGTTACTCGAAATCTGCGGAGCGCGATTGTCAACCGTCCGCTCTACTGCGCGGTTCGTTCCAGACTGAGAAATTCGGCTAACTGACTTTCGTCGTGACGATCACTACAGATCGATGACGTCAAGAGAAAAAAAAATTTGGGTGACGTCACTTTCTGAACATCCGAACATCCGAACATCCAAAGTTAGGTTTCGAACCTTAATACTATTTACAATTTACAATGAGAACGAGGTAAGCTACCACGCGTGATTATAAGTCAGTGGAGCTGCTAGTGGTGAGCGCTCGTGTATTTTCTTAACGAGAACTTAGTAGCAAGTCGTTAATTGTCCTGATTAATTATTATAAAACATGCCATACGGTGGTGGGTGAAGTCCGTCGAGTACAGCGCGAGAACAGCTCATAGTTAGTTCCAGTTCCAGAAACACGTGTGACTACTCGGTCGGAAGTAAACTGCTTACTCGCTTACCTTCTATGAGAAACGTCCCGAATTCGGTTGACAGAACCATTCGGTTCTTCTGCGACCATGAATCTCCGCAGATGATATCCTGCGGAAAATCCGGGTACACGCAAAGGGGTTCCCAAGGACTCGGCTTGAAGGGACCAGCCGTGGCCATTGACGTTGGTGCGAGGCCTCTGACTATGGCTTCGAGTTTGTAAGCCTGTCCTACGCGAACCATTTCGACGGCACGTGTCTCTTCACGCCGTCGTCCCGGCGCCTCGACGACGTCGGAAAGGGCGCGTCGGTTCAGCATATTCTGAAACAATTGGGAATGGGTAAAGACAAATTGAAGGGGACGGATCATCGTTTTTTCGACGAATGATGACGAACGATGAGAACAAAAATCACCGCGTGGCCTACTTACGCTGCCCTTGGTGTCCTGCACGTGTTCCTGGTAGAGGTCCCTGATTAACATGTCCAGAGTCCTTTCTCTCTTTTGAGCGAACGTGGGAGTGTTGAACGTCGCCTTTTCCCCGTTGATAAGCTTCACCAAGAGGAACTCCCTGAAGGTGTGCGGGTCGTTGAAGACTGGAGGGCAGGGTAAACTAGGTCCAAAAAGAGGTACGCATTCGTCGCAGTAAACCGCGACTCTCCATCCGCTGCTGTTGCTGCTCACTATTGCGAATACGTCTGAAAATTGAAGAGTTTCTTTCACGGTAAAATTATCACCGTAGCTACCGATCTGCTTTCGTACAGTGTAAAAGGTTTTTATATCAACACTGCACTCGAACGATTCGTACGTATATCTGTATTTCTACGCGAAACTTACGGGTGAATTGGCTTTTGATGCAGTTTGGATTGAACGAGTCAAGTGCGGTTGGATCATCGGTAAAAATAACGTTGACTATGTCATTTCCGATGTGCCGTTTACGTTCGAGTTGTTGAGGATTGTCCTTGGAGTGCGGGAGCATGGTGCTTACGTGAAACATGACTTCATGTCCCGCATAGACAGTGTACACACTTTCCTTGCCCGTCATGTCACCTGGCGGCATATACAAGAGTGAGATCACTCGTTTTGCATTAATCGCATTTCATTCCATATCACGTAATATTCGTGAGGAAATTCGAAGCTCAAGTTTCGCTTCTCGTTTAAGGTACAATTACGCCTACGGGATATTTCACGGAAGGATGATCGAGTTCACTGTAGTATAGCTTACTGAAACAATAGTTTATCAGGGTGACTTTAGAAATATTGAAAAGTACACAGGGAATCGATAGGATATGAACTAAAGACAAGTCAAAGAAATTTTATTCAACGATTAACTCAGAAAAAAGATAATGGCGAACACTGAATTTCAGCCGTGATGTTCACAGTGTGAAATACATCTTTTTCCTTTCATAACTTTTTCCACCTGACTGTCCACATTGGCGCGCATCTTCTTCAAATACCGATCATAAAAAAGTTCGAGTGAAAAAGTTTCGAAACAAAAGACCGGGCAACGCGATGTAGGCAAATTCCTCACACCCTCGTGCGCACACCCTTCTTTTCACCGAACACGATGGCATCGATTGCGTATCGTTCCTTACGTATCACAGACATTATAATAATTCAGTAAAGTGAGCTATTTTATATGAAGCCCAAAGCAAATGTAGTACCTTTAACATCCAGACCACCCCTATACTTGTCCCAGCCTTTCAGTCGAATCCTTTCGCCAAGTAGATCTAAGAATCGGTGAAAATCGTGGCTTCCTTTTTCTGAAACAGGATAGAGAGATTTGGCAATACCGCAGTGAAGCCTTCGATAGCGTACATCTGGCGAGGCTGACTCTGACACTGACAGCTTAAATTCCACGCATGTAAGAAGATCTCGCCGTTTCACGGCAGAATCTACCTCACTCGGTGTACAAGACGATAGGATGCCACCTCGACAACTTGGCATGATAGTAAAA
Organism: Neodiprion virginianus; assembly: GCF_021901495.1. NCBI lineage: Eukaryota > Metazoa > Arthropoda > Insecta > Hymenoptera > Diprionidae > Neodiprion > Neodiprion virginianus. The sequence goes on along the minus strand of NC_060879.1, from coordinate 31,095,006 downwards.
TCCATTTCACGCACAGATAGGCGTCCAATCTCGTTTTTCTTGCCTAGGAGAATCATCACGGAAAAAAACCCTCGACTTGGGTGTAAATTCGTACCCTCAACTTTCTTCTCACGGGGATTTAGTATTATCTATGAGTTGAGGGTACGAATTTACACTAAAGTTGAGGGTCTTTACCGTGAGGGAATGCAGACAAGACCTTACACGTCACTTATGGCGCGACATTACATACATGGCCGAAGGCTGTTGAGGTCAGGTTGGGACGAATTTCTTTACTCACCGTTAGACAACATCTCATCGTCTGTCGTCTGACCCTCCTTGGCATAGACAACGCCGAATTTGAAATTCACAGAACCTTCTTGTTCCTCCAACAGTAAAAGATCCTGGGAAGTAAAGAAAGAAACTCGTTCTGAATACCGCAGCAAACGAGTGCAGGGTGTCTCCACCGAACAAAACTACAACTGAATCATGAAAAGAAAAATCAATGCTCGTAAGAGGCTGGAGAAAGAAATTATAACCTGAAGGTGAAAACTGAAGGACCATTGGAACAGAATGAAGAGGGTGGAAAATACGGTAGCGAAGTGAAAAATGTGTTCAGTTTGAATGAAATATGAATGCTGCTTTTTCTGTATCACGGCAAAGATAAAAAAAAATTAATAGAGACGTTCTCTCGGTGAACGAGCTCGTAAAAAGCCTTGCACCTAGTTACCATTATGCCTGGAGTGAAGTCAGTCGCAAATGGTAATTTAAGCCGGAAAGTTACGCGGTGTAAACAAGATATCCCCTACTTGTATTCAGCGTCAACTGCAGTTTTATCATACGACTGAGAACCACGCTTACATACATCGAAAAACTTTTCACGGATTTAATATTAGTCAATGAAAGGCTTTGGGATAAAAATCCATTATTTCATATTCTACATGGAAAACACGTCTCCTCTTCATTTTCTTCCTAGGGACCTCTAGCTCAATTTGCTCAAACCGAACAATTATCCACTAATTATTTGCGTCAATACTTTTGGGCCCGAGTTTTCCAAAGCCATTCGACACGGAATGACTTGACACTACATACTATCGAAGCGGCAAGCGTCTCCAGCATGCATTTCGGCCCACTGAAAGGAATCCCGTGAAACATAGAGACTGTGGGATGAGACCTTGATTGATAACTCACCTTTTGTATGTCCGGAGAAAATATCTCACGTGGTCCTTTATCCAGTCTGTCCATCCCAGGAAAATTGCTGAAGTCATATGTTACATCAGTACAACAAGAATCACGGAATATACATGCATATTGTATAATGCATATTAGGGTGGGCCAAAAAAAATGAGTATTTTTTTTTTTACTTTATACTCTGGAAATCGGTTGCTAGATACCTCTAAAGGATTCTCACCAAATATGAGCTCTTAATTTTGATAACAAGGTCCTCCGCTTTACAATTTTGCATTTTTTCCTGAGTTATAGAAACAAAAATTCATATCTCTTTGACAACTGTTCGTTAAAAAATATCTCTCCTCATATTCTTGTAGGAAATCGAACGCTCTACAAAAAAGGTCTCTTACAATTTTTTCGTAAACCTTACCGTTTAAAAGATATCAAAGCTTGAAGTTTGATTATTTTAAGAGAAATTTCTGTTTTGCTTATGAATTTTTTAACTCGCTTACAAAAAATTTTGATGAATTGCACAACTCATAGTTTTGTAGGAAATTAACTGCTCTACAAAAATGGTGTCTTATGATTTATCGATTAAGTTAAGCGTTTAAAAGATATTCATCGTCAAACTTCAATGCATACTAATTTCAACAGTTTTTGATGAATAATTCGAAAAATTTCAATTCAATTTATAAGCTTCATGAAAATTTATTCCAATGTGAGATCCTAAGAAAAGAGAAAAATAGTATAAAAATATATATTAAAAATTAAAAATTAAAAAATGTATAATATATAGAACTAAAAAAATAAAAGAAAAATAGTATAAAAATATATATTAAAAATTGAAAATTAAAAAATATATAATATATAGAACTAAAAAAATAAAAGAAAAATAGTTTAAAACATTTCTCTTTTCTTAGGAACTCACATTGGAATAAATTTTCATGAAACTTATAAATTAAATTGAAATTTTTCGAATTATTCATCAAAAACTGTTAAAATTAGTATGCATTGAAGTTTGACGATGAATATCTTTTAAACGCTTAACTTAATCGACAAATCATAAGACACCATTTTTGTAGAGCAGTTAATTTCCTACAAAACTATGAGTTGTGCAATTCATCAAAATTTTTTGTAAGCGAGTTAAAAAATTCATAAGCAAAACAGAAATTTCTCTTAAAATAATCAAACTTTAAGCTTTGATATCTTTTAAACGGTAAGGTTTACGAAAAAATTGTAAGAGACCTTTTTTGTAGAGCGTTCGATTTCCTACAAGAATATGAGGAGAGATATTTTTTAACGAACAGTTGTCAAAGAGATATGAATTTTTGTTTCTATAACTCAGGAAAAAATGCAAAATTGTAAAGCGGAGGACCTTGTTATCAAAATTAAGAGCTCATATTTGGTGAGAATTCTTTAGAGGTATCTAGCAACCGATTTTCAGAGTATAAAGTAAAAAAAAAAATACTCATTTTTTTTGGCCCACCCTAATGCATATGTAATGTGATGGACGTATTACGATAGATTGATTAAGTTTACTGACCTCAAAATTTGCTTCACCGTCATAGGTTTGTTTGCCATGTAAGGTAGGGATATTTTTTGCGCTCCCTGAAACGAATGTCGTATTTACCCGAAAAAATAAGGTCTAATCAGCTAACTGCGCATATATACACATACATGTATACGCATGTATATACAGATATGTATGCGAAACGGAGAAAAAGCTCACTGTTCGCCGCCACAGAATGGCTCTGTAATGTGGAACGCAGCGATCTCCGGCTCCTTCGCTGAGGACAACAGAGAGAAAGATGGGACTTCTTTCTTGATCCGACCCGACGTAATTCTGGTGAACTTTGAAAAACAAAAGCTTGATTAGAGTCCCGAAGAAGTTACGATATCGCACAGCCCCGTTTTCCCCAACGGTTTCTGCAGACATCTTCTTTTTTTATTTTACTTCACGATTCCTCTGCCTTTTCGGTACTTATTCGCAGGTGCAATAAACCCAAGCGTGTGTTGAAGACCGTGATGATCGTGTCCCAGACATTCTGACTACGTATATCCGCAGAATACTGTACAGGACTTCTTAATGTACGTGCAGGATCTTGCAATTTAGTACTTACGCTTTCCAAGAAAATACTTGAAGTACCATCGTGTCTGGTTCTCCGGATTTTCGAGTACCGGCGTACTGGGCGATCCGAACATCTGGAAAGTTCGTCAAACTTACTTTTCGTCTCCACGACGTGATGGAGACGGCTTGGAACTTTTTGCATAACTTATTTGAATCCGAAAAAATATAGGCACAGTTATATGTTGCTGCTCTACGATATTACCATACCATATATGTTATTTGCCGCGTATTCATCGAAGTTTCAGTTCAAACTTTTCTATCCTTTTTCATTTTAACAGAAATTTTCGTACTGGATTCCAATGAGATTTGCACGTATAAACCATAGTTTATCATTTAAATAGTCACCTCTTCTTTTTCCCCAAGAGAATCGCCATTTTCAACTCGAAATCTTCGTCCGTTTTCCAAGCCGTCCTGCTCGACCTGCGGCAACTATAATACAGAGAATGCGATATTACGTCGTTAAATTTAATCTAGAAATATGCAAGCTTCGTAACGACTTTCGCGTTATCAAGTACATTTGCGCGGTATTAATTGACATTGTATATATATATCGCATATATATATATATATATACGCAGATGTATATGCATACATAATATACCTTTTACATTTACTTATTATAACAGCGTGATGACTTTTCAACGAGTTGCTAATGAGAATTACGCAGGCACATTTCCTGAACTGACCTCGAGAGCTATTTCACGATGTCTTCAGAGACCCAAGAAGGCCATGAGTTAATCGCTATGCAAATTTGGATAATTTCGCGAATCGAGTAAATTACAGATCTCATTTTAACAGACCATTTCTGTCAGGTACGTGGCAAAACTTTTATCACCTCAAATTGCAGTAGAATATTTTTATCCGGAAGATTATTACTTCCACTCTAAATGAAAGAATCGGTGTTTAAATTTTCGCAAATGTCTTTGCCAAAATCTTTTTCAAATAGAAAGCTGAATATTTATTTATAGAGTTGAAAAAAGAAGGAAATTTTAACGTAACCCTCGCACATGTATAATGGAAATATCCAATGTGTGGAATGACGATGAATCAACGTACACGGTACAGTCATTAACCGATATACATTCAATCGAAGAAATAAAAGCAAATACGTTTGAAAGTAAAGCAGATTCTAGTTTCGTGGAGTGGTTGCGTAATATAATTTATTTTACGGAAACCCGAGAGCACCTCGCTATCGGTCATTTCCCAAGCCTAAACTGACAACGGTTTGTCGCCGTATGTTGCGCGATACCAAATTTACGGAGGCAGAAAACCAGCAATGAAATATCGTTCGTATACGTTTCAGAGTATTCGTTTCCACCAAGTGTATCGAATACGATGCTCGGTAACATTTTTCACACTTGTCATTGTGATTATTCACTGCCTTTTTTACGTCCGATCGGAAGCCCCGGCCAGCTGGTTGATATTCATGCCGAGCATATGGGGTGTCGTATTAACGCCCGTCGATCAATCCTGGATACCTGCCTATCTAATTCACGCGTTTCATTTATGACGATAAAAAGAAAAACGACCTGCAGCCTAGCGTAACGTAAACCACCACTAAATTACGTATGTAATTGTCGTAGCTAGACAGACAGTTATGCATAGTTTCAATTTTTACAAATCAGGTACGGAGAAAGTTCCAAATGTTTGAAATATTTCGGTTTGTGGAGGTACGCAATTAGAGGTTGAATACGCTTTTTTTATGTCGTTACGACGCAGGCACTTGAAGTTTAAACTGTTACGATACGAACATGAAATGTTTTTAGCAAGCTCTGCAATGCGAGCACTTAATCATTCCGAACACCGAGAAGTTCGGAAAATTTAATTCGCAGACAACTTCTAGGATTTAGGTATTAATTAATTATCGGATTACCCGTGCAAACGAGCACGGCTTATAGTTGTTGGAACTCGGCGAGTTCTTATTTAACTTGCAACAATAAGGAAACGTTTCCGAATACTGAAATGTTTATTTGAAAATTTCAGTTGTTTTTAAACGACCGATTAGTATACGTCATCAAAGTTTCTCGTGAAACGAATTCGAGGTGAAATCATCTAAGATTAATCTGATAAAAGAATAGAAATTCAGCGTGTATCCTATCTGATTAATGGTAATTTCAAAACGTCGAATAATCATAAAGTCAAACAACCGGATCTCACAATAAATACACACTACAGTGTTATACACGATTCGGATGCGCTGAAATGCTGGCCTCAGTTTGTCACGAATTGTAGGAAACAATTTCATGTATAATACGTGAATTGGCGCAACCACCGGTTCAATTGTTTTCCGCTTATTATTTTCCACCATTGAAATTATTTGCTGTAAAATTGAGAGGCGAGAGAGAATTTTTTATAAAATTTTATTTGCAAACAATCGACGTACCGTTTAAAAGTTTTCGCTTTATGCATGTTAAGCGGACCGTGTCGGGATTGATTGGCTCCCGAGACCCTTTCGCCGAATAATTAAACTTTGACACGCTTACCCAAGGTTCAATTTACAGTTAGGTAATGTTGTAATACTGAATTTAATTGGAAACTTTGTCAGAATATCCCACAGCGCTATATAAAATAAATCGTAACCGTGACTTTGGGAAATAATGGAATAAAGAGGCGTAATAAGGGTTCCGCTCTTTCCGCAGCTAGCTGCGGGGGCGCCAAGTAGGTACGGATTCGTATTATTTCAATAAAGAATCAGTGGTCGACAGAAACTATCCATTAGGTGCCCACCGGGAGTCCACTTCGCACCTTCCATGCGGTCCTCTCAGTTCCCCCTGAAACCCCGTCTCTCGAGACCTGGAGACACGCATCTCTTCCCTTCACCATTCGCACCTCCAGGGAGAGTAAGAAATACCACAATTTTCAGAGAAAGAAATGTTTTGTCACCACCGCGGCACCGTCGTCGAGCGAGAAAAATTTCCTCTCGTTTGGCAAATGATCTGAAACTTTTCGATCATTCCTGATATTCCTCTTCTACATTGATTACAATTTATGCCTCCCCTGGTTTTTTGTCGTGCTACTTTTTTTTCAATTGTACAATTTCTCGATTTACGCATCGGTAGTTTTGTACGAAAAAACGACGAAAACAAAATAGTAAATATCGATTTCTTAGGTAAGGTACAAGGAGCTTTCTCAAATGTTGAATACTGCGTGGTACTGATGTAGAAAAAGGAACGGACCACCCTGCATGTTTTATTCTCACCGCGCAAAAGGGGAAGGAATTGTTGGGCTTGGACGTTTTGCCTCCCTGGAGAACGAGTCGCTTACCCTCATATCCGTACCATAAATCCAGCGTGAGATTTTCGAGGTTTTCTTTTATCTCCGTTTTTTTCCATCCCGCGGATATTGAAAAAAATGACAAACAGCTCTGGCCGTCTTGAGGCCGCTTCGTGTAACGCATCATTTTGTCAGTAACATCGTAGATGGGTTGAACCGATTTAATTTGAATATATTTTCTAGCCTAGTCTTAACCAAATACGGTGATATGGTTTATTTGGCACGTCGGATTTCGTTGGTTTCATGAATTTAGGCATCGCATCGCCTTTCTTTCACCTCTTGCGATTCCGTTTAAATTATTAAGACGTCAGACACACCAACATTTTGATTAATAGGGTATCGCCTTGTTATTTTTGTTTTAAATGAAGATATCAATTTCTTCTAGAAAGTCAACCAACGTCTGTGTAAAAAAAAAATTTATTATTGCTGTTATTACAACAAACGTCATTCATTTTTCGATGTTTTTCAAATTTTAGCCGCAATTTTTTTAAATTTCATACATTTTCAAAAATTTTAGGTTCAGTCTGTAGAAGAACATTGCCTGAGGCGAATGACGCTTGAAAATTGCCGAAAACTCTAATCGTTCACTCGCAACCATGGCAATAAGGGAGCAGCGCATGAGACGCATGGTATTCTTTATCCGGTCTTATTTCTCTTAAATCTTTATATTTTAAAAATACGAACCACTGAATTTTATAGCCAAAACTCCAATAAAAACGTCGTATGAAATAAAATGTATTTATGTTCTTTCAGTTTTTCACAAATGCCATTTGAATTTTATCCCATTTTCAGCCTATTTTCGCTAGCTACTAGCTACTACTCGACGGTTTGCTAAGTGTTTGTGTTAATTTTTTCTTGCTGTAATTACGTTTTTTTTTTTATTCCATTTCTTTGGCTCCTTCATTATTCAGCGAGGAATATAGTTAACGAGCGAGCTGCTGTACTTCAAGCATTCCAAATGACTTCATGCCAGAAACCAGCTGGTTAAATCGATATTAGAGCAGATTACGAAATAAATTGAGTTCTTGATACCAACGGTGAAAGATGACGAGGGTGAAGAGGGAACTCTGTGCGCCATTGCCCGTTAGATGCAGGAAACCTTTCGCACGGCAGCTGTGATCTGTTTTATTACGCACCGCATAACTAATTCGATAATATCCCGGCAATTTCTATCGAGCTTAAATTTCGGGAAGGTGAAAATTTGCGTCAGTATCTTGGTAAAAATTGAGATAAGCAACGATTTGACTCGATAAATTTCCTAAATACGTGACAAAGATTATCATCCCATCTAACTTCACATGCAGCTAGCCCGAATCAGATAAGATTAATATTCTCCGATAAGAGTTCGCCTGCTCTTGGTACGTAATACCAACTGGAATGTGTGTTTGTATTGGCATTGTTTAGTGTTTACGTATGATATACTTAATTCTTAATTTATATTCTGTCACTTTACATTATTACATCGCTGACCTATATCTAGATCCACTACATGCTTTCGCATCGCGTATTCTTGTTGTATCGTTTTGGCTACGTATGTTGGTATTGATTCATCGTATAATATTATTGAAATTTACGGTATTCCATACTAATATATTTACGGCTACTATTGTTGGTGTCGTTCTTATTATTATTATCAACATTATTTTTTTTTATTATTTTTATCGGTACTATCGTTATTTCCTCTCTTGACGAGTCAATTCCCAGCAAAGAAGAAGAAAAAAACGAGAAGAAAATACATTTTTCTTCTTTCGTGAAATTCCCTCGTCGAATCCCCTTGTTGCAGGTGCCGTATCGGAATTATGTGTGTTTGACGGCGTGGAAACGCGGCACAAATCGTCGTGACCTACAAAACACCTGAATTCTAAATATAGAGGAGGAACGCAATTACTCAAATCGACCGTCTTGGAAGGGGCCCGGTAGCCCTTCAGTGAAAATTATCTGGAAATAGCCACGTTAGTGTGACGGGTACGATTATCGTCAATTTCACTCCCATTCAATAGTCGCGGATGGAGCTTTTCGATCTATTAAAAATGCGACGCGGAAAAGTCGGGAAAATATTTGCACAAATGTTCTGCTTCGCATGCAAATTATATTGCACACAATATTCGACGATCAATTCTTAAATTGTGGGGACATACATATTTTACTAATTAAAAAGAAAATTGCGATAATAATTATACGCGTGAAAGTCGAATTGAACGTATTGGTTTAACTTCAAAGCTCTATTAATTACCGCGAGGTTTTTGGAAGAAACAGGTTTCATGAGCGATAGGTACTTAAATTTGTTGCAAGAGTTTCGCTTCCTCTTCGTTATCATTCGAGCGGGCGATTATCAAACTGATAGATTTATATATATATGCGGCTCCGCTATGAAAGCTTTTAACGAAAGTGGAAGATACAAGACTGATAATCTTATGGTAAATATATACATAAATAAATATATAGCCGAACGTCGCTGAGGTTCTTGATGTAAAACGCCGATGTGAGGTAAATAAGACAAAAAGTTCAACTTTGGAGAAAGATTACGACTAGTTCTTCATAATATGTCTACAAGTATCTTGACAGGGGAATTGAAGATTCAACGTCTTAAAAACACTACTAAACATATTAAAACAGACGTCAATTTTTATTACCCTCAAGAGATTTTGGAGAACAAAACTCGTACGTTCCGCGATTATGACTTATTGTTGTGCAAAATCGTTTGTTGAACAATTTTTTCCACTTATTTCACCCGGCGTAATTTCGCACCATAAAAGTTTCGGCTTTTTTCGGTATAGAATGGCATCGAGTGGGTGTGAGTCAGAAGTAAACTTTGGAGCGCGGTTGTAGTTGTGCTTTCGATGGAGAAAATTATGCGATTATAATGGAAGGAACGGATGCGAGAAACAAAAAAAAAAATCTAAATAAGAAAAATAAAAAACAACGCCAAGAAATCATGCCAATTTACTGTTGAAATAATTTACGCAAGTTTATGCGCCGACAACTTTTTATTATTCTACAGAATTTCACGCCCTGCGAAAAAAGTGCGAAAAATTTCACGATGAATCCCAATTAATCCCGCCGTTATTTTGCTGACGTAAAACTCGCCCCAGTATAGAATTATTGTATTACTCAATAATTCAATATGATATTTTCACCCTTAATTGACATTTCCCCTGAGTAATTTTTTTGCTTCACCTCCTTTCTGCCTGATCGTGAAACTTAGTTGCCAGCTTCCGTTTCGGGTTTCGCCCTAAATTCGTTCTCTCGAGGTATTCTTCACTAACCGCGGCAGCGGCAGCCTGGCAACTTTGAGCTCGGAAAAAAACGGCTGTGATTTATTTCATGAAAGAAAATTATCTTCCTGGCTGAAGGTACACATTTTTCATGAAAAAGAACTATTTTCCTGATGAATTGCCAAAGAAGTTTGCCCACCAAAATTCGATCAAACCAGCTGCGGTGAATAATTCTCTTTTGTGACAATGAATGAAACTTTTCCTCCTTTTTCTAAATGGAAACGGGCAAAGGGTGAAGGAAAGGTCTGAAATTTGAACCTCGCTACTTTCTCCTCGCTTCGGTACGATCCTCACTGAAGCCAATCCGACGAAAGAAGGATGGTTAGTAGTAAGGGTGACCGTGTGGTCAGACGGCGAGCGCGCACTTCATCCCTTATGCATTTTCATTTCTCCTTCTAAGAGGGTCGGGCGATTGTTTACCTATGACTTTCCAGGTCACTGTATATTTTGCGGAGAAAGTAACGAACCAGAGAAATTGAAATTAAGGATCTTATCACTCGGGCGGTACAAGCTCTGCAGAGTGTAAGACAGCTGTAAGCACGCGACGTTTGAAAAATTAGCCAGAAAAATGACGGGATGGAAATTATTTCAGAGTAATATATTATGCCGTTTTAAGGTGTGTGTGTAATATCCTCTTGGACGGATTCTCTTTTTTCCAAAGTTGGCGAGAATATTCACAAGTATCGCAACGATATTTAGCCTCGTTGCAAACAGACTGAGATGAGAAAAAGTATTATTTACTTAATTCAAACATTATTTCACCTGACTCGTTGATGAAGTATATGTTGATTTTTATAGACGCAAGTGAATTTCCAGCCACGGTAAAACGGATAGGTATGTTCATTTGAATAAGATAAGTCTTGTGTGGGTCAAGAGACAATTAATCATTGAGTCGAGTCGATCATACATTTATTTTCTCTACCTCCTTTCTATTGGATCTCATTTACATATATTGAATTGTGTTGCATATTGTATGTTGCATTATAACGAAATCTGAAATCGTGAATCAAATGGACGATTCATCGAAACATGACAGTTGGCTTGTCATCAATTTGTACAATATGCAATGATAGGAGTTTATCATTCGGTTTACGCAGTCATGAATTTGATAGTCATTTCAACGATTTGTAATCGTCCATTTGTATTTTTTTAAATACTGAAAATTAGTTTACAGACATGTTTATCTCATTATCTGAAATTCGTATTCTTAACCCGTTACTTAAATACGAGGAAATTTTATTTTTCTTTTCTTTAAATATGTGAATAATGCGGGTATGGGGTGTAGCATTTTTAATTCTGGACTTTGCGAGATCCGCCGTTGAAGCGAGAGTGGAAATTTTTCCACGTTCATAACCGAATGTTGCAATTTTTTCTCGAGCTTTTCTCTGCTCGGCGTCCCGCCTCCCCGACCAAACTCCGACAAGTTTAAACACGAGAATGTGCGTTCGGGGTTGTGCCGAAAGATATTAGAGTATAAGCGCGGGACCATGCAGAGATTTTGACAATATTTCAAACTTTATTAAACTTACGTTTGACTACGATCCGAGTGGATCAATATTTGCCGTTACTCATATCACGTGTCGCTACGCGCGTAAAGAAGGGCCAGGGAAACAATATTTCAGATTTTCTATCGATTCAGTTCTAGCTGACGAAAAACTCACGGAACCGCGGAAATAGAAATTGATTGTATCAGGTAGAAAAAAACGTGCGATTTAACGAATTGGACGAAGTTTATGACGATGTGTTTATTTCCCTACAAACAATGGAAAATTCGGTGAAAATTTGCAATCTAATCGAATGAAATTTATGGAGCTACTTGACGAGTGATAACCACTTTCCCATTTTTCGCACGTCCGGGGATGAAATATTTATGGCCACGGCGGCGCTTCTGCACAGAGCCTGAATTTTACTCGCTTAGCCTGATATTTCACACAGATTTTGCCACGGTCATACCGAAGAAAATTCTGGAGGGTTTTTGGGCTGCAGAGTTAAATTTTTTGATCAATAAACACGCACTGATAAAACTGCAAACGTAAAATATACCTACATGCGAAAGCTGAACTGCTGAATATTTTCCTAATTTGATCTAATTGATAAAATTGTTCCCACGGCGAGTTTCACATCATTTTATATTTGGTATGTTGAGCGAAAAATAGCAGAGTATCAACATCCAGCAGCTCAGGGCTTAGGGAGAAGCTGGAAAAGGTTTGATGTGGGTTGGGACGCAAATTAGGATCGCAGTAAATTTTCGAAACACAATGGCGAGAGACCTCCGATGAAATTAGCGCGTAAATCCCTGCGGGCTTAGCGTCGTTCGCAGGTGCCCCACGCATAATGCATGATTTATTTATTATACGTTGCGAGAAATGTTACAAGGCCCAAAAAATAATGGAGCCCGGGTGTGTGCAGATCCTATCGTTACATCCCTCCTTGAGACTTTGACACATCGCAGGTATATACGGGAGTTCGTTTGCACCAGTCAGGCGATATCAATGAAACAGTTTCCTACTTTGCTAGCTGGGCACGTCGATTCTAGTCGTCTGTTTTTATCGCCTCGTCTCGTGCGGTTAATTGATCAGGCTTGGCTGCTATACATATTTACACTTCTCTCAACAGTCAAAGTGGCGAGACGAGAGGTGCAATTACAGAATGTCAAGATAATGAATTGGGTAGTCGATACAGAAGCAGGCTCGTGACTAAACGCGGTAATGGGAAATAACATTCGGTGGTAGAAGAAGATTAACCGTCGTACAAAGTACCTGCGGAATGCGGAAATATTGGGGAATTTGATCAGGGATCTGGAACGCAGAAATCGATGTTAATGCGTCGCCTTGTATTCCGGACAACTTTTCACGCGACGAAGATCGTTATAAAAGTTATAATTTTTCTGCTGCAAGCCTGCGAAATCTGAGAGAGCAAGGAAATTTGTAAACTAACCAATTTGTCATTGGCACGGCGATATATGGAATGTGAAAATGGTCATGTTGGAAACTAGAAGATCGCAGCAGGTACAATATTGAATACTGTTTGTGAATACAAGAATTATAATGTAAGAGGCGGATAATCTCCTCGCAACTTATACATCCAGGGATAAGAGGAAGCTGCATAGAAGCGTTGAGCAAGCACCGAGATTGAATCGTGGGTGGAGATATATTTTCATTTCGGTTATAAGTAACGACGGTAGTAAAGTTTGCTCGAATCAGACATAACGAGAAGGTAGTTCAGTTTGCCTGAGTTGTTACGCAAAAAAGTTCACCCAGCTTCCACCTTATTCTAAACCCTAAGGAATGATTGGTCAACCGGTTTCGAACCCTTTTTACGGTTCAAGAAATTGCAATTTGCGCTGATGTGAGTATACGCATAGTTCATTAAAGTAAGTTTACATTTTTCACGAGGTCGAAATTCCTCTAAGCATCACACTTACAAGGTACGTTATTCGGAGAAAAACTGACACAGCTTTAAATTTGGCACAGCTAAAGGCAAGAGGAATAACGAAATGAAGTCGGTAAGACTCGTGAACCCAGGTATGCATTCCTACCAAGATTTTCCACATCGCGTACGCTTTACAATTCGGCACATATTGCGGTTCCCAACATTTTCAATTATGGAGTGTGTTTCCGAGTAAACACCGCAGCATATTGTATTGCCTACCACTAAGAAGAACAAATATCGGTAAAACAGACCTACTGAGTCATAATTACTTTAGTCAAGTCAAATTATATAATCATTTTAACCCATTCGCTTTACCGTACACTGTAGTGTACAATCTTGATTTTCGTTTTTTACGATTTTCACAAGATATACCGCATATTGAATAGTTGTTAAGTGTATGAAATAGGGGTAAAATTTTCTGACAAATCGATTGTCGCTATTTATTTTATACAATTATTCTCACATTGCAAGGAAAACGTGAATTTTGGAAATAAAACTCGATTTCTGATTCATATCCAAAACATCTCAAAATCGTCTAGAAAGTGTTTCTTTGGTTGAATAAAGGCATTTTGAGTTAATATTTTCATTTGAAAGTGAACGGGTTAGCTAGACTCCGGAACTCGAGCACTGAACGCGCTTCGGCACGAGTTATAAACTACGAAAGAATTGCTTGGCCAAATTCTCACAACTTGGCAGCATGGGCAGTTCCAACTTACTCGCGAGGACTTCAAACGCGCTACCTACTGATAACTCGAAGCGATATTTGTTCCTTTCAGCGGTACGCAACCCGACACACTGCTACATTTACTCGGAAACACACTGTATATGGTTTACTAGAATGCCTTTGGCATATTACGATTGAGCCGATAGGTATTTAAGATAGCTACCGAAACAACAGATCTCGCCAATTTCAAGCGCCGATAAATTATGTCTGGACTTGGAAGATTTATCTTGGTCAACGTCGCTTTCACGAAAGCCATAGGAGAGTAAACAAAGAGCCGTTTGAATTCTTTTCGGTATCGTTAATTATTAATTAGTAGACATGAAACAGGGTCAAGGATCGCTTATATCGTGTCTGAAACTGTCTCGGTGAATTTTTAACAAGTGCCCTTGAGGTCTCGCGATTGTAAAAAATGTCGGCACTGTTTTTACTGGCTATAGGTGTGAAGCATAGCAGAAGTATTTTCTGGGTGAAAATATAGCTACTTTTCTTAAAATATGCGTGTACCTGTTCAGTCATGACCGAATTATACGCCTATAATGTATTTTTCAAGGTATATAATACAACATTTTGTAGTTCTATTTTGGCAGTATATTATACGTTGCAATCTGCGAAAAACGGACTGAATTTTATGAACCTGCGCTTGCTCGTTAAGTCTGTATAAAGATAGATTAACAGCGGTAGATTGAACGCGGTCGCGAACGAATTTCCGGTAACCGGTATATTTGTGTAAATTACAAAACCGCGGGGAGATTAGAGCCGGGTTCCCTCGGTTGATCCATATTCAACGTTGCACGCACGTTCACAGAAAACGTGAAAAATTTGAAACGTCGAAAAATAATTGTCACTTTCAATTTGCATATCCGTGTCCAGACGCTGGCGTTATCGCAGAGATACGGCCGTTATCCTGCAGCATCGGCGATATAGGTATAGGATCGAGGTTTTGATTAACCGTCTTCAGATAATCGAATGTGGTTACAATCTGATTGCGGATCAGCGGATAGGGTATTTACTCTGCATTTACCGTTTTATATACGCGTTCGCGGAACTCGATTTGCTTGCTTAGCCTTTGCAGAGCTTACGGCTTAGTAATCGAATGAAAATACGGTTTCAAAGTGGTTGGTTTGTTGGAAATTTCACCCGATAGTCAAATTTCTCTTGCTCGGCATAATATCAACATTAGCACGAGTATATCACTGAAATTTATAGTCGATGAGAAAAAATTTACAATCAGAACATTTCGTCAGGTTTTCAAACTTCTACTATTCTACTCGAAGCAAGCAGACGGCTTTTCGACCGTCTTAAAATCGCTGCCCGATCCACTCGTGGCATGCAATCTGACCGCGAGTATACGGAGCAGTGATAATCAGTGCTGAGCGGGATGGTCGATTAAAGTATAAATTATCACGTGTGATTCACCGAGAATTTGCCGGCTCGTCAGTCACGTTCTTCAACCGTTACCACTGACCGGTGCATTCGACAAGCATTGCACAAGTGTCTCATGGATACGTATAAAGTGCAGGCAATTAGTGAATCAACGCAGCACGTGTAATCGGTTATCGAGTCTATGCGGTAGATTGCGATTCGTAAATTAAACCAATTGACCTTACCATTTCGATGCTGCCATAGTATCGCCGGGAAAAGACGCCCCTCCGTGAAACAGTGTCAGTGGCTGGTGAGCTGAAACAAGTATAACAAGAGGCAATTGAGCATGTGCATTGAAACGAATGCTAGACTGGGATTGAACGGCGCCCTTAATTCTAACCCCCGTCAAGTGATCGGAAGGAACTTGAACCCATCTGCCTGATATCAGTTCGAATTCAGACTATTTCCACGGTTTAAGCCCTAAAAAGCAGCACGTTTCAGCCTGGGACTTGGCAGCCGAGCGGAAGTAAAAGATATAGGGGAAAATTCGTGAGAGAAGATATACGGAGAGAGATGGAAATGGGGATATTAATTAAAAAGAGCCAAGTCCGCTTTATACTCTCGCGGATATAGGTTAATGAGCGATCGAAAGGGTGAGTCTCGCCCATGCGCGAGGATAGGAATCCCGTCTTTGGCTCTCAGTTTTCAATGTTTCCACCCGTAGTTGCCCTGATGAAGGCAAAGGCAAAGACGAGACGAGTACAGAAAAATCCGGTCTAATTAAATCCATGAAATGAGAAACGTACCTCAATAACTATTCTAGAGGTTTTTTTTTCTATACGCCGCTCACGCATCGGTGTTTACCTCAGCCATTATTGCTCCCTGCTCTACATCCGCTTCTAGAATAATTATAGGAATAATTTAAATAGGTATAATTTTGATATGGGTGGTGAACGGGCGGATAAATAAAGCAGATATCCGGTGTTTATCGCACGGAACATTATGTTAATATTTCATTATGAATTATTCAGACGGTCGATTAGTTTTGAGATTACGCCGGGCTGGGCTTAGCGCCGAAATCCGCCAACGTGACATCAATTTACACGTGAACGTGTGCATAAACAATTTATTGCACACACCCGACGTTTTGACACTATATTGTAAAAAAATAGCTGCAAGAAACTGCGCAACTCGGTTCCGTCATACCGTACCTATAGACTGCACATCAAAGGTAAGCCACGAAAATTTAAAAATAAAAATTGTCTCTACCTATAATGCAATCCCGAAGCAATTTTACTACGTGACCAACCGAATTCTAAGGTCCATAAGTCCGGGGCTAATAAATTTTCTTCGTAGAGTGGTGTAGAACGGTCCAGGATTATCAGGGGGTTCAGCTGCTCCGAAACCGTAAGAAGTGGCAATTTTTTTCACGCAGTCCATTGTGATCCGGGAGATACCATTTATGAACATGATCGTATAGAGCTGTTATCTTCAAGCTATTGCAGGACCTGTTTTCACGTCGGAGCAAACAAGAAATAAATCAATTTTAACCCAAAATGGCGGAGTAACTGCGACCTCAAGGTGTGTACTGTTATCACGGGTCCCTCGTTATTCACCGCCACGCGGAAACTAGGGGTTCAACGTATTCTGTTAACATTTTCGTCCTATGTTTCGCACCTTGCCGATAGCGTGATATTAATCTCGGGATAAAATGCTCAGTTTTATGATAAAAGTTTAAGTAGAATCTTAGTAACTTGGAAGTATACGTTCTAGTCGAGAAGACAAAACAAAAAACGTTGCAGAGATTTTTGTCTTTTAGACTTTCGTACTCAATCAATCAATTTCGAGGCCCGCTTCAGAATGACATATTTAAGAGCGAAAATTGTCTCACTTTGTATTTTGCTACGCACATCAGTGGTTCAATTGGGATCGTGGTCACCGTGATTCATTGAATGAAAATAAAGATATCTTCGAGAGTCTACTACATTCCACATTTTTTTTAATCTAATTGAATACATTTTAATACGCCCAAAAAATATCTACAGTATACTTTCTCAAGGAATAATAAAAAGAGGGCTAGGTTTGTGAGCACATGGCCGAATTAGAATGCATGATGAAACAAAGGTAAGTATGTCTTACTTCTTACAATTGGATGTTTGAAATATGTAAAATCGAATACTTTTATACATATATATACGTATATATAGTCGAAGTAGTATCTGCATTGGAGTGAGCTTGGAATTTTTTTTATCAGGAACGACGTACATCGCTTCATAAGTACTTTTTTCAAAATGGTAGGGTATTTTTTTTTTTTTTTTTTAACGTCAATCTGAGAGTTAATTTTTCATACAGTGGCTGTACAGAAATCCCGACAAAACGGTTCCAGGACTTCAGCTGAAACTCAGTTAAAAAATCGAGTATTCGGCGGAGATTGTTAATTTTCGAACTTTGCAGACTTCCGATAAATTGATGATTCCCAAGATTTGTTCAGAAACTGTACAAGAATTTGGCAAATGCATACGCGAATCTTTCGAGCATAAGATTGTGCGTCTTCTGTAATTAACTTGCCAAATTCTTGTACAGTTTCTCTATTATAGAATTTGTGCAGAAAATTATTGACAAAGAAAGAAAACATTCTTCCTTGGTTCGATGCCGATCAGGTCGGATAATACAAAATCATGACGATACTCAACGTACATATTGTGACTGGCACGACGATGCAGGTGTCTCAATTGCGAGGAATTGAGGACGGGTACGCAAACGGAACGCGATCTGTCCCTGACGATCCTCGGAGGTGGGCTGGCCGATGCAAAAGTGGTATCTGTTGAACTCGAGAAACGGTCATCCTCGTCGCTCTCAAGATCGGTTGAGGGCACCACGCTGCTTACGCTGCCACCGCGGTTCCTTCTCGGAGTGGCGTCGGAGGCCGAAGAGGAACCGGATAACCCTCTCAAACGAGACACAAGCTTCATATCGAGACACAACATGCCTCAAATTCTACCGCTGCTTATCAGCAATCCATCGCCGCCCTCCTTATCACATGCAATGCACAGGTGTACGTATACGTATATCAGAGCGTTACATTTCGTGTTATTTGTTTATCGGAAGTATATGGGATAAAAACCGCGAGCCTCGCCGCCTCAAGAGGCACCCGACAAGTTTCACTTTATTGACAAATGCACGGCGGCGTTTGTGTATATTTACAGTCGGCAAACACCTGCGACTCACACTGACGCGTATCCCTTACACGCAGCCCGGTGAACACGCGTCCGTGTTGACGATCGTTTCAAAAGCTCGTTTTCAAGCGCCGCTAATCGCGGAAAGCAAGCATTCCAATCGTCATATCAAATCCTAATTGCAAACGTCCGACTGCAGAAATTGCTCAGGCCGCCACGTACACGCAACCTCCAACCCCCAACCACCCCGTCAAATTCGATAACGCTTCGGATACAAGCAGGATTATACCCGAGGATAATGCCGGCAGTATCCTCAACTACAAGGGACGTAGACGCGAAATTTATTTTTTTTTCGTTTACTTTTTCAAGTTGTACTCAATTCTACCGCTTCTTCATCACCGGTTAAAACGGTTACCGCGAAACAGGCGGCAGACGGAGTGAGTCGTCGACGTACCGCTTCGCGTTCGGACTACGACTGGGCCAGGATCGCGACGTCGTCGTCGTCGGCGGCGGGGGCGACGGCGGGGGCGACGGCGGGCGTCGCGTGCGACCTAACCTGACATCTGTTCATAGTCTTTGCGTAGCGTACAAGTTTGGCGTCGAGAGGTGTCGATGAGGCGGTTCTTTGTCACTGACACACTTTTGCACGCACTCTATACCTGTCTCTTCGATGCGTATAAAAAGATGCCGCAAAAAGCGTATCAAGGTCCGGTGCAGGTGACTTTCCCTTTTCTTCAACCAGCCTTCGGCATATTTGGAATTTGGGAGGAACTTATTCAATTACCGCAGCGAAGTTATCTCGTCACGTTCTCTCGCAAACTTTTTTTTATCTTTCGTTCGATGGAATCCCACGATACGTTGGTTAAATTTTTGATCTGAGGATTCAGCCGTCTTTTCTGTAACAGCAGCGGGGGTTGTTCGTGAATTAGAAAAGGTTTTCAAGTGGCCTTTGACAAGAGGGTTTCGCAACTTTTTATGCAACCCCTTTTCATACGTGATCTTTTGTTTAGAACGTCCACGACATTTCGCACCCTTCGATCGCGTTTCCTATTTATTCTTTCATTCGCGTTTGATGAAAAGTTTCTGTTTTAACCACACGTGAGAAAGTAGGCCATGGGTTTTGAAACTTTTTTCCCACACCTTGCGCTGACATTATATCGGGTGTGATACACTTCGAATAGCGCGAAGCGTTGTCGCAAAACAGATTTCATTCTCAGCCTCCTCCTGAATTGAGCAGGTCTTTTACACTCTGGTGTGACGCTGTGAAGAAAGGGGCGGAAGAAATAAAAAAACCTACACACGGCTAGTATGCCGAAAGAAGTAATTTTGTCGATGATTTTGCGGTGTGTGGAAACGTCGAAGCGTTCGAAACTTCATCATCTTTCGTAATCGTTACAATCCTGAAATACGAAGTTCGGATCTATGGTTATTAAAATCCCTGCAAAGTGTTTAATACGAGTAATATGTATCGATAAATTTTTCCTCCTCGTTTAATTCTTTATCTTTCTCTTCGCGTAAGAAAGTGACGCCGTAATAATAATCCTGAATTATTCATCCGATGTATACGCGTGACCTGCGCCCACGTGTTTTACACATTTTAACAAGCTATCCGCAATTAATCAGAGGAAAACAAGATCGTTGTTTCAACCCTTAGATGAAAATTCAGAACCCCTTTTAACAAAGCCGACGCAGAAAGAGACCATATTACAAACTCCAAGCGTATTCCTAAAATTTAATAAAATTCTACAGCATATAAACGTTTGTGTTACTAAAAAATGTGCAAAATTTTCGTTACCGCAAATTTCGGCATCGATATTTCGGCCCACCATCCACGTTTTTGTTATACTTACATACATCGATAAGGTGATAAAGAGAAAAAAATACGTGTCATCGGGTAGTAAACAATTGATTATATCAGTTAAAAGTAGATGAAAATAGTTGGAGAAAAAAGAAAAACCATCAAGACTAACGTAGCAGGCACAAGGAAAAGGATTGTTCAAGGCTGAGTCATACCGTGGTTAAATCACGCTGACTAAACCTTTCTCCCAGTGATCGAGGCGTCACGTCGGCGCGTTCTGTACAAACTATAAATTTTATGGAGAACGTTGAAGAGCGGGTATAGGAAAACGATAGAAGGTGCCACCACGCAGTGGAGCTACACGGTTACTGCGTTTACCATGGAAGTAAAACGCGGCTTACCTCCTGCATTCCCTCTCTTGAATGCGGCAGACCCCATGACGCACAGAGAGTCACGCGATATAGATACACGTCCTAAATGCAGGCGTGGAATAATCGCTTCTGCGTATAATGAGCCATGTGTCGGAAAGAAGGTCGCGTTCGTTTCGTAACTATAGTTACAAAAAGTAAAAAAAAAAATAAAACATTATCTCGCGCTAATTGTTACTTTCAAATAATATCGCTGAACAAGTCATGTTAGAGTGGTCACAACAGATTACCAATGTTCCGTTTTGTTCTTGATGCTGCTGCTGCTGCTGCTGCGAGCCTGCCGATATAACTTGAACGATAAATAACCGCTCATTACCCGACGAAAATAGAAACTGTAACAATTAGACTCTCATGTGTCGTGTGTTGGCAACCTACCATCTGCACAATCCCCTGTGGCAAATGTCATTCGTTCTATCATCGTGCATTTCAGTTCAATTATTTAACGAAGGTATTGATTTTGGAAATCTCACGCTTCTTTACTGGATCTATTGAATTTTTTCACACCTATGCCAATTTATAGCTCATGATCATTATTCACTTTACACTTTTGTCCGCTCATTACAGGATAGGAGTTATTCTGCTACGGTGATCAATTATCGATGAAACGTAATAAAAGGAAAAAGAAATTAACCAACAATCGTACCGTAAACGATTTTTATACGGATAGTGGCTGCTTCTATAATACCACTTGTAGACCACGCGTATGAGTTGTTGGAGTATCAAGTGCCAATTAATCGAGGTCGCTGATTGTATTTTAAAATTTTTACGCCATAGAAATTTATTAATGATAATTTTGAAACATTGATGTATGTATGTAAAAACGTCACACGTTTTGTGATATTTACGGATATTTATACTTTTCGTTATATATAATTATAAGCTTCCTGCTCTGTGAGAAATTTCCCTTTGCACAATAATTTCAAATTTATTAAATTGAACGCCTGCGTATAACTATATGCGTGTATATTCGACTCGGATTCAATGCAAGAGTGAATCACTCGAATTTTATTCATCAAACGACGAGTACAAATGGAGGAAAAAAAAATTGAAATAACAATCTATCGATCTGATCTTCACGCGGTGAATCTCGCACCATGGAGTATTTATTTTCCGCGTGAAAAAATCGTTGTACCTTGGGAACGTCAGTAAGAAGAAACAGGACCGAGAAATAAAATGAATAAATAATCTCGGGCGATATAAGAGACGTGTAATCAATTTTCCGATTACACCCAGGTACCTGCGTTCAAATTATACGGAACGATGTACAGCTACGGTTTTTCTTTACCACCCGAAGTCGAAGTCACCATCCTCGAGTAATTACAAGTGATTAAAAGTATTGCGTCCCCAAGAAACGACCTCCGGAGCGATCGGCTTTCAAAGTATGCTGAGCTTATACAGGTATACGTGCATGTATACAGGTGAGCCTTCGTGTATACGGGCATCATCCACGTGGAATACAGTCGTCGTAATCAGGGATGGCCGAAAGTGCTCCAATTTGCGTTCGCGTTGCTTTCCGAGCTTTCGTAATCTCGAAGAATACGCCGACGCTGTTATCCTTGTTAAGTGTCCGACGTCGACGTTCGGGCGTCCTTCCGCACCCTCCTTCTCCCATCCCTTCATCGACCCTTCAATGCCCTGGATAGATATTTCACACTCGCCCGCGTTCGCTTCCGGCCAACCGAGTTTATGCAAAGCACCATGAGTATACACGGACCGGCATGCCGGCGGCTAGACGTTGATGTTGTACACACCATGAGATAGTTTATGATGCATATTGCACGTTATATGCACGTGCATATAATTACATCGCATGTTTCTACAACGCCGTTCCGATTGAACAGTGGGAGAGAAAAAGTTTAAAAGAGTTTGAAATAAAAAATAAAAATTAAACTCGCATGCGAATCGTTATCGATTCTTTAATTCAGCTCATGTTACTACATGGAATGATATTTTGCTCAACTGACCTGGAAAATTATTATCGCGCATTGTCCTTCGATCTGTACAATAAACTGCAACAATACCCATTTCGGAGTAATAGGTAAAGCACCACAATGGCCTCAGCGTTCCTTGTTCACACATAAACGTATAGAAAACCTACGGGAAGATAAGAGCAAAGATTATATTGACTGCCTGCTCTTTCTTATGTCCAACACTTAACCCCAATCTGTTCAGCGAACGTTACGACCTTCGAACCACTCAGTCATCCCATTATACATGTATACATAAGTATAATTTATGAGCATATATATACATAAACGCGGACGTAATTGTTATCGCTTGGAATAGGCTTATTGTTGAAGCGAAGTTGGACGTCACCGCTTTGCTATTGCCCACACGTGGACATCCACGGTTGCATAATAATCAGCTGTTTTCAAACAGAGGGTAGATATCACTCGAGGCGGAAGAAATGTACGCGGAAAATAACGAGCGAAATATAGTGAAAAAAATATAAGGGAACGGTACAAAAAGTAAAAGAATAAAAACTCACAAAAGCGAGTAACGTCGAGTTATGAGAGCGAATAACAGAATTTGCAATAAATTCAGGCGAATGTGTACACCTACATGCATTGCATGCGTATCGTGCGAAAGAGGCGTAAAAATTGCCCATGGGGGTACGAAATGCCCGTATAGTAACGACCTGCTTTCACCAACGTGTATATTCAGGGGAACACGAGAGAAGTGCTAATGCGTAACCCGTACACTTATAGATCGTGCAGAATTCGTGTGTCATAGGCATAGGAAATTCGTTCTGCTTTGCTGGTTGGAGAAAATTTGGTTTACCTCAGGCGAACCGTCAACTAGTTTTTCCTCTCAACGGCCAATTCACAAAACTTTTTTGTGGCTGCACGCAATGCAACTCCAATCAATCCAATAATTCATATTCGGATCGGTGTACGAGACTTTCCGCAGATGAAAGAAAATCGGGATGAATTTGGAGGAATGAGACATGGGAGCAGGGGAAATCGAATCGAAAAAATTTGGCGTTGTCGTTTTTTATGGTTCTCAGTATCCCCGATTTAAGATACGAAGCCGCTGACGCGATATCATCGACCCTTTCGAATGGATCTCGGATTTTTGCGCCACTGTGAAAATCTCCGGATTCGAGCCATTGCAGGGAGGATTTTTTTTCAGACAAGATGTTTATGGATTAAGTCGTACCTGCGGAAAATTCCTCTGCGATTATAAACACTAGAACTACCGAGGTAAAATGTAACATGAAGTAGGAATTTGAGAGTGAAATTGTAAAACCAGCGTTATAAAACAACAATAAAATTCAATATATTGCTCCTTTAACTATCGTTGTAAAAGTCACTACATCACTGCGGAAAAAGAATTTAACGTGAAGTACGAATTTTGTAATGAAATTGTAAAACCAATCATTTCGACTGGTCTGGTAGTTCTGTTGTGGAATTTCGTGTTTTACATAACAGATGTAAGGATTATACGTTTCCAAACCGTTTAAGGTAGCGCAACGATTTCACGATCGTCATGCAGACGTTTATGACGATCGTCCTCGATTGAACATTGAGGTTCAATCTTGAGAGTAGGTCAAGCAGCGAGCAATAAAATTACATCTGATAGTTCCAATTCTGGTTTCCTCAGCTATTCCGTACGTTGTAATATCCCCGACGTCGGGGAAGTTGGGTGCCGTCGGGCGTCGAACTCAAACTCACGGAGGACGCCTGGCGTCGCACCAACGAAACGCAGAGATTGTAACAAAACATCGTCTGGGTCAGGCGCAATGGCGCCACTTCGCGAACGGTTTACTATACATGTATATATGCGATGCATACTCCGTTCATCGAACTCTGAGGAGGTTTACAGCTACGAATTTATCCCCGAACGTGTTCCTTCTTTCAGATTGGGATATAGTTTGTTCATACGCGTACGATTTTCTCGTTTCCATTTCCGATTCGCGTCAGCTGTCCAAAGCTTTACCCGACAGAAGTGTACATATACATACATCAATTTATACTTTGCCCATAGGTTTACGTACCTATATACAGATATTTACGGGTACGAATATACGAGCGCAAATTCCAAGAGAGAACAGGAATTGAAACACCGCGGAACCGTGACTTCTTTCCTCGCGATGATATGTTGCAGCTTCCATACCTATTCTGGCAAAATAGCAGATTACATCGGCGAGTTTTCACGACAGCTGGGTGAACTTTCCTATCCTATACTCCCTGCCCGCCTGACAAATGAGACTCGCGATTCGTATCACATCCGAAAGTTTATTACCCACCTTCTCGGTACCGACCGGCTCGAAGGAGTTTGGATAGTGGGTATTTTCCCGTCCTCTAACTTCCAAATTACTAAAAATCAACGCCAGGCTTTTTATAGGCGGAATTTAAATAACTGATTTCGCTCGGGTATATCCACTTCTTTTTTCACAAACTTTTTCCAATCTTTTCAGCCTCTTTAATTTTCTGCGAGTTTTCGACAGAGGGAAAGAAGAGAATTACTTTGCTTCAGCCGTACGATGCTTTGTGACTATTAATTCGCTTCGTTGATTTATTTCAGTCAATCGTGAAGATTGATGTTGAATCTTTGACGGAAAAATGCCTCGAGTTTAATCGGGTTTCTAACATTTTGGATGTGATGACTTTTGAAATTTTTCACATTCAGAATCACCGATTCTTTTCCTACAGTTCATGTGATCCTGCAATTTTCGGGATGTTTGAGGCATGCAAATCGTAGATGTGTCATTGGTTTGGAGTTTGGAATCGATGCACAGGAATGGACAATTCCAGGTTTGAGAAGGATGTTATTTTTCAATCGGTAAATCAGACCCTGTCACAAGTTATCGTTCCTTGAATTGAATGAGAATATCGAATTGGGAAGAAGTTCCGGGTTGAAATGAAAGTTATAATTCAGACCACGTGACCGTTGGAGAAAATCTCTATGGTTATTCAGATATCAAATTGGCCAAGAACACAATCCAAACAATCTCGTATTCACTTATCTCCAAGAAATACTCCGCTATAGGTACAAGGGATGGTAAAAAACTGGTAAGCTTGCGTATCTAGTTCAACTTGGTGTGGGGTTGAAGCGTCTGAGCAAACAGGTTTGAACGGTACTTTTGAAACTTGGTAAGTACGTTATACATCGCGTCATTCGTATACGTATATAGCTATTTGCATGTGTACAGCAGACTCGGCATTGCAAACTATTACCATTGTAGCTAACTTTAAACAAGCACGTCTTCGGCAGTTAGGATACCCCAGCTTTGCCACCCGCCTGGCAGTTTTAGTCAGCAAATCGCTAAAGTTGAAAACAAAGTGGCAATCCAACGTGTCCACGCGGTCGCGCGCGTCAGGTGTACTGAGTGGAAAATCTTTTCGAGGATGGCTGAAGGTCGCGAAGGGATGAGAAACGACAACGTAAACTCTGCGGGGAGAATAGTTTAAAAACGAAAACAGAAAGAAATGTGAATTTAATGAACGGTAGATTCTTCTTTCAGTGCTTCGCGAGGGAAACGATCATCGCGAAATGGTAACGGGTAAACCTACAGGTTATCAAAGAAATAACATCACGAGATAATATCTGCAGAACAATGAGGAGTGTAATGGCATGAAAGATGCAAATTATAGGACATGAAACTTTGCTGGACGAGGGGAATTTGAATTATCTTGTGCGAAGGATTTGAAGTTACCTTTGGTAATCCGAACTGCTTTTAGAAATTCACGTTGGATTACATCTGTCGGATATAGGGATGTATGCAACTATCTATCACGTGTACACAAATGGCTCCAACGAAACCCTTCTGGGCCTACATATATGTATACATAAGTAGTAACATGACAATGAAAGATTCACGTACAGAAAATGCTAAAATGTTCGTGATAAAATCGTGGGATACTTATGTATTCATATATTCCGTATACCAGGAGCATTCTGTAGCTGATATTGTTCATGCTAGGGAAACGGTGACCTGCACTTAGAGAGTAAAGTGAGATTCAATCATGACTCGACTTCTCTTTCTTTCTTCTCCGTAAAAACCAGGATAAAACCACAGTCAGCGGTTTTGTTAAGCTCATTCAGTACTTAACGGCAGTAACCTTTCTGAAAGCGACCAATTAGCAATTTTGAAAAACAAAGAAACGAGATTTAGTGGCCATCAATTGATTTTGAAACAGGCAATTGTGGTTCGAAGAAAAAGAACAATACTCATCACTGCACAAACAGAAGACGGTTCGGAACAACGAGCAAATTAGAGATTAATTTTTTCTGTAAAAATTTCAATTGGCGATAACATCAATTGGTGTTCTAAAAACTTTTCTTTTCTGGATGAGTGATATTCATTTGTCCACGAATTTCACTTAGAGGGTGGACGAATTCTGAATTCCATAACATTTACTGCTCTGGGAGATGCATGAACGATTCGTACACAATCCATCGCAGACGAAATGTCAGGTTTTGTCGGGAGCCTAAATATTAATCACGTTATTAATTTCAGTAATTGAATGAAAAATGTAGTGAATTCTTTTACGTGACGTGATGTAATTGGTATCATAACTTTAGGCGTACGTTATGAATACAGAAGCCGTCCATAAATTATATAACGCTGATGGAACGACCTCCGTTATGCAATGTGATTTCCTGGTAAAAATTTCACAGCTATATTATTCGCCACGTTTTTATCATAAGGTTGTAACAAAAAATACCTTGCCATCTTTATTTTACAATTAGACCAATGGCTGCTGAAATACGGTGATAATAACGGCCTAATAAAATGTTATGCTATGCTGGAAAATGTATGAAATGTTAGGTAACACGGATAATAACGCCGTTAAAATAAACCAGTTGAAAACGAGATCGAACTTCTTGAAATTTATGGAATTTTCGTTATAACGCATCTGTTTCATTGCGATAATCATTCCAAGACCTATATACAGTTACTTTTCTGGATTTATTCACTATTTCAGTAAAGCTACTGCATTATTGTACGCAATTTATCTGTTATTAATTAAATCATGCAAACTGAATTTTGCTGACCATTGGATGCCTCTTAGAAATGAACAAAGTCGTTCTTTCATATTCGCACCATGATTGTTGGATTTATGTCGTACACTGGTTCAATTTGATCCCGGTATTTTTTAGTATGACAAAAATATTACTGACCTCCTGGTAGGTAAGTGTTCTCCGACTACAGTTCGGATCGCGTTTGATGGTAACATTTTTTATCTCGCTGCAATAGTTCGTAGGTACACGTAGTTCGTCAAGCTCCATCGGTTGGAAGTACAGAAATCTGTTTGAAAGCTCGAAGTGTTTCCGAGCTTTCCGTGTTTCGGTTCCTCTGTCAGGCGAGGCGTCGCTAACATCTGGGTTCTGCTTTACCTTTGCAATCTAAATCGATACTCAGCCCTCGGTTGTTCGTTCGCTGTCCAATTTTTTGGCGCTATTCGTAGCTTTAGCAGGAATAAAGTGTAACAATAAGCTTTGATTTGAAGGGGTATAGTTTTAACTGTTTCATGAATTATAACGATTTGAAAACGACTAAAATCACCGGTTAAAGAGAAAAGTTTACAAGCTAAATAAGTTTTTGAAATCGCTACTTTGCTGAACATTTGGTACCTCATCTCGGGTTTTATCTTATCAGTAAGATTTATCACCCTCTGAAGTCGCTTAAACGCGGATAAAAACTTATTTTGAAGAAAAAGCGTGGATTCGTGTGGTGAATCCGACGTAGTTCAACCTTCGGTCTTAAATCACTTTCTGTCTAAAAGAACAACTCTCCAGGGAAATTTCCTTCTAATGAAAATGGTTAGCTACTTCATTTATTACACAATATTTGTATCGATCAGGTACGTGTAAACATATTCGTGTTTTCAGTCTCGTAAATCGCGCTGCAATTCAATAACAGAAATAGAAACAAGCCGTATGGAACCCGTATGTAACTTTCTGTCGTCGAGGGAGGGTTGAAAATCAAACATCCGTTAGTACGCGTGTGCTTTTTATCTCAAAAAAATTTCATCGCGGTAGCTCGAAATACAGATGCACCCCATGGGGCTCTGTTCAATTTCAAATAAAAGCAGTTCAAACACGGTTACACAGGCGCGTTTGAATTACGAATTCTTTATTTTCAAAGGATATGGGGGGTCAAAGTGAAGCGCAACATTGCAGAATATTTGTTGCTTCATCGAGCAAAAGGTGAAGTCTAAACCGTTAAAGCAATAAAGGTCACCCAATTTGCTACATGGCTGCTGCCTAATATTATAAACGTAATATATGCACACGGTGCATACACAGGCTGATACTAATAGTGCTAGTTATATGCTAAAATAATAAATTAACACGATGTGCTGCGACGCGATTACGAGCTCGGCTGCCGCTAGCATCGACTACGACAAATATGCATTATAGCCTGCATGGATGCCGATAAATTGCATTACGCAAACATAATGCCCATAACCATCCGTTACGCTAAGTGAGAAAACTTTCCTCGGCGAATAATAATCTGCACCGATCCGGCAACCGTGTAGCAGCAATATAACGCGGGTTCGAGAGGATGATCCATCACGTTCAACGTTGAAAAAGTTTTCCGCTGCGTTGTAAGATTTGAAAAATATATATCCATGTATCATTTCATCTATCAATTTGCGGAAATCGAATTTGGTGACATTGGACTCAACTTGACGAACGTTACATTGGCACCGGTTCACCACCATTTGTTACCATTTGTGGAAACCGAGTGAAAAACTGCCAGGAAAAGCCACTAGAATTCGAGTGGCTGTTTCGATAGGCGAACTTCCAAGTTCGTGACACGGTAGCTTGGGAGTAAAACGTCGGGAATAAATTGAGATCACGGATCAGCGGAATTGAAATAAATCTGCCAACTTTGGATAACGGTGATTGGATTTTGTCTACCTGTTTGAAATTTTAAGAGCGGGAAAAACCAGGCTTTTGATAGTTACGTGAGAGGTCACGGTCAAAATTTACACCGGAATCCTCGAACGCAGAGATCGATCATCGCGCGTAAGCTCGTCACGCTGTTTCGAACCTCTGTCAATATATTTTGTATGTGTATTCGAGTAATTGCGGCAATGAATTACGTAACGTCGACCCTTTGAGCTTTGCTCGGTTATAAAATAAACACACGAAATAACGTTGAGGAACGTTTCACGGGAAATCAGCTTCGGCCTGTAGTGTGCTGACAGGGAAAACGTGTAATGCAAGCTCCTTAACACCCGACCAAGATGGTGCCGTGTACTCGTACATACTTACGTGTTGCAGATTAATTTACAGTATGGTCATGTCGGAAATTTCTCCTCTCCGCGTGAAATGTATTATTCTCTCCTACATTGCGTGTAATCTTTAGAAAGGGTACAAGAGCACTCGAGTGTGTTACTGGCAAAAACACCTCTGCGTCTTCCCAACTTCTCTGTGCAAACATTGTTACGTGCCGTTCTTCGGACGACGGGACGCCAGAAATTCCATTCCAGACTTGTTTATTCTTATTATGAATTGTCGTATCATTTACGACAGCGCTCTTTGCGAGTAAAGTAATTAAAAGGTGCACCGTTGCAATACTGTAGGTATACGGTAAACGTTGTCAGTGGCAGTAATATCCTTCCAATTTGGATAAACCTATACCTACAGAGAAAACACTTATTTCTCATGCGGATATTTAGTTATCGTCAAGTGAAAAATGAAATCATTCAGTTTCTTTTTTTATTTTGCTTGAAATAGTTTCACTTCATTCAAACAGAGCTACAAAAATTTAATTTGTGGTTAGTTGATTTCTTCCTTATTCCAAGTATACTCTGTTCGTAACGAATTCAAATCAACTTTTAACAAATAAAATATTTTACGCAAGGTTCACCTGTAGGTAAAAAGTTTTCTCAGTCCATTGTAACGGCATCGAAATCATTTGTCTTGTCCTCAGAATTTCGGGCAAGTCTCCAATTACCCAATTCACAGATTGCAGATATTTCCTTCACGATTTACCCCGGTTTTCCATGAATACAAATTCCGCATCACTGTGCGAACGTGCGTGTGAGTTCGTCGGTGGCATCGTTCAAGTTTACCTTTATTGCGACTATGCTAATGAATCAGGAAAATGGAGAAATAATCGGTGGCTCTTAGAATAATCATTTCGGACAGCCATGCGGGTGCCTGTGACAATTTATGAGTATTAGATATTCCGGTAATGATATAGGCATATAATGGATAGCCTGGCCCTTCTGCCAAATGTGACGCACGTGAAAGGTTTAATTTACAGTTCCCGTCTTTCTCATATCCTCTAATCTAGGGTTTTTGAGGACGCAATTTCCTTGTTCGACTATATCTTCACATACACGTAGGCAGCCAATATTACCACAAATTACAACGGGTCTCTATATACATATTATACATGTTTGGTGTCACTTCTGCTGTAATTATTGATAAAAATCTTGTCAGTTAGCTGTTATGCGCTAATGACGTCGAAATGAATTATAATTGCGCATGCATACTCTGAATACGAAATAATACCACCATGTATGGGAACAATTTATTTCATTTAATTTGAAGCCGAGATGGAGAATGAAACATTTTCCCAGTGGAACGCGCGCGAGTAGAATCAGGAACTTTCACAGGCACGTGTGCGTATCATAAAATTCATACTCCGTAATCGTGGAGTAGTACAAGGAATGTGCAAGACGTCAAATCCAATTATTACGATGTAATATAAACTCGGCGATACAAGATGTGAATATTGTAATTGGAAATTTTCTTTCACTCAGATCATCGGCGTTAATTAAAGTTATGAGAAAATGAAGGGTTCGTAACATAAAATCAATTCCAGCCCTGACTGTACGATTTCTTATCTAGACTTCAGCAGGTTCACAGAAGCTCTTGAATACCCGAGTAATTTTATTTTACCACGAAATTGAAATGACATTGCGTTTATGCTAGAATTAAATCAGATCACGACGATGAAATTTTTTCTCGTCAAACATAACAACTCTTACTGCGTGTTACACGCAGATCAATCCCGAAGTCCAGACATTCTCGAGTGTATAGCTCGGGTTTCTTGATACCCAAAGTTTCAACGTTCATTGTGGAATGCTAGGATTTGCATGCGAGCGAGTTCTCGGACGAGATTCTCGCCTCTCACTTTCCCCTTGAGAGATTTACGCTTGACCGGTTGACCGCGAGACGGGTAAACCTACAATTTATGGGGCACAATTTGATGTGATCGAACACTGATCCAATTAGTTTTGATTGGTTCTATTTGCACGAGATATTCACTTTCACAGTCCGGCGTAGCTTCGTTCTAGCTTATCCACGATCCAAGTATTCGTTACCTGCAAATATACCGAGCATCGTTCAATTTTATTTTCCCGCCACGCTTGATCAGTTGAGTCAGTCTGTTAGTAACGATGAAAGAAATTATTGTACAAAACAGAGAAAGAGTTACGCAGGAGACGATCCTGTGCTGACATGACAGTATATAAACAGTTATTCGGAAACATCGCTTCAGGAAGTGGATAAACATAACCTGGTTAACAATAAACGTTATTTCAATCGATTACTTCGCACACAGCTGTCGATGCGCTTAAGTTATCAAAAGCGTTTACGTTCTTTCTTATGGAAATTCTTCCTTGTTCGCCGAACCATGTTAGCGACCGATATTCATGGTACCTAGCTGCGTACTTCCTTCGATACAATTCAGATACCAATCAAACCGGTCGTTTAGTTTCGGTTAGTTTCGACAGATAAGTGGTGCAGTAACGTAACCAATTCGATACACCAATTTTCTATAGAAGAATATTCTAGTCATCAACTTTCAACGGCAGCCGCATCGTAACCCATTAATTACTAAAACAATTCCGCCCGTCGATTCGTTGCTAACGATAAAAACACCGTTTCGTACGTTTAGTATTTCTGCGCTCGTTCGTCTACTCATCAAACACGGAAAAACTTGTGCTTTCTTCAACTAGCCAAGAAGAGAATAACAGATTTGACGATCGATAGAGGGAAATGGTAATTCGTGTACGTGCGAGGAATTAATCATCGATAAGTTTGCTACTATTCGTAGGATTATTTTTTAGCGATTCTTTGAGGGAAATTGATTCATGATGTAATGGGAGAAGTTTCGTTACATGAGTCTTGAGTGCGAATGTGAATAATCACGGATCAGCAGCATGTCGGTGAAAACATTCTGTGGTAATTCGTAGATCCGACGCGACGGATAAATGGATCGACCTAGAACGGTCGGGGGCAAATATTTGCGTTAATTTACCTATCCGAATTGTGTTCAAACACGAGGGTTCAACTTTATTAATAAAACGTTCAAATGGCCGTTTTGTTTACAGAAATGCTTATATGCGAAATGCAAAACTGGCGAATGCTGCAGGATGACGAGGTGTTCTTTTTGCCACCGATGTCAAAGTCTCCAATAACTGCCTGTGTATCTACTGTAACTTTTCACTGTCGCATCACCGTAATCCTTTTAATTAAATTTACCGTCTCACTAACATAAGGCAAAAGTTTGCTGCGAGTCCTCGAGTTACTAGTTTTTTATCGTAGTAAAAAAACGTATAATTCCAAATGCGGATCTGACAAAAAAGGGCTTCATGAAGTTTCTCGTCGAGATTTTTTGCTCATTAAAGAAGAACAAAGTACAGTTGTACGAATCAATTAGAATTATATAAGTGTGAATTCGTAACATTCTTGGTGATTGATTTTTTTCTCATAGCACAACTCGTACTCGGATATATGCATAAAAGATGCTCGGTTCCGTTGTTTTCCGAGCGAATGTTTTCACTCGGGATAACAAAAGATTTTTAATATTCACCGAGCTACAGCGGAGCGCTGACAGTGTAGGTGATGTATGTAACAATAGGATCCTTTCACGGCTCCCAAGTGATCTGAATACGAGAGAATCCTACAGGCTTCAAAGACGCTTATACTTGTTGCTTGTGAAATATCTAGGATTTGAAAAGCACTCGGAGTTTCCTAGGCGGAAATTATACGCTGATCTGCGCCAAGGCCCTGACAATGCATTCGGTACCACGCTCCAAGATCAAGCGCAGCTTAACGTGAAATCATTGACTGTAAATACAGCCGCTTAACAGACTCGCGGTAAAGGCGTGTGTTTCCAAAGATACGGGATATACTGCAGAGAGGATTGCAGGTTATTCATCGTCTGCAGCAGAAGATTTCATTCTCCGGCTGCGGATTGCCGTAAACAGACCATAAAGGGGAGACATACATGTATGTACCAGCAGCGGAAACTCTGCCCGCTGTTACGATCTCGCACATCGGTGCCGCTTGTGGAGTTGCGTTTTCCATAGGCGTACTCACCTCGAAACCGCGATGGACAATGTCGTCTGGTGTAGGTGATGCAAAATGTCAGCAACCGCGCTCCGTCGCCGGTGACTTCTGGCCGTTCGTTTAGCCCGCGCATTGAACGTCAGGGCTCTCCTCAAGGGGCTCTCCTCCTCCGCCATTAGACCCACCTTTGCGCCCTTTTCGAACTCTCCAATGCTCCCCCATCTGGTTATCACTCCATGCTCGGTAGCTGTCCCGGTTCCGGTTCCGGTGGGCAGAGGAACCAGCGGCACCGGAATCACCCTCGGCAGACAAGATGCCTTCCTTGCATGGCTCACTCTTGCTGCTGGGTCCATTCCAAGCGCAGGTGATCCGAGGGTTCTTACGTCATGAGTTGCTCTTCCCTGACTTCCTCACTCGTGACGAAAGCTTATTTTGCCGGACGGGATTCTCCAGACTCAGCGGTCGGCTCGATCCCGGGTTGAATTTCTTACTGATTGTGAAACGAGAACGCCGAACCCGAGGCAATGAAACTGGATTTCTCAACTTTCTGCACTTCCCTGAGGAGGCGCTCTACTTCCGTTAATTATATCTTACACGTACGAGGATACGTTGGGAGATTATACCACCACTTCCTGCTCCTTGATTCCCGGCCTCCGGCGATATCTGTTCTAACTATCTTGCTGGGATACTGCAGGTTGATTCAATAGGGATCTAATCGTTGATGCTTAAGGTGGACTAACTCGGCAATGGCTGTTCAGCTCTGCAATATGGTTAAGAGTAGGATTATAACTAGAATGAACCTCTGTCTTAAGACGAGTCAACTAATTTTGAAATTGGAATACGCAATTACAATCTTGGCCCGAACAGCGTACATCAAGTGTGATTAGCAACGCTGATTAATGCAGTTCAGTTTTCCAAACGAATTTTTTGCACAGAATTCAGCACTTGATTTATGACGTCTCTTCTGCAAGAACACAACTGGTGTGGAGATATTCCGCGTATTTACATTTACAAAAGGTTATATTCCGGTCACTGTTATCAACAAACAAAAAACCAGGTCGAGACTCTTCGGTTAATTTGAATCTATAGTAGGTTATTTAAGTAACGTCGAGCACTATCTGCGAATAAGAAATTCACTCGGCTTGCCAGTTTTGAATATCAATGATCAAAAGTTCATTATCTTAATATGTTAGTTTCTTCTTAAAACTCACAGTTCTCATCAAATTTCAGCAATGATTGCAGGCAATTTTTTCAGCATGGACCGAAAACTGGTAGTCAGTGTCGAGGCAACCCAACTTTAGCATCCGGTATGATTATACGCGTAGAAGTTGGTAACGTAGTTCAGAGTAGTTGTTTCCTCTGGGATGTGCCGAGGCACGTTTCGCCGGAAGTTTACACTGTAGTTTCAAGTCGCACCATAAAAGCATATCAAATGAGAATTTTCGGGCGTCGTCATTATAGCCTCTGTCACTCACTCACGTACAAGCCGGACTAACTTCCTTCTCCCAAGTTCCATTGTCGTTTTTCCATTCCTGCGACACGTAGAATCTCCCCGAAGAATTGATGCTCCACTTATTCAATACAGGTATGCCGGTTCACATGGGTGCACCGCACGTACAGCCCTAGCGGTTCTCGCTGCTAAATACGACGTGTTTCTCGCGCGCCAACACCATCCGATATGAGCCCGGCCTTTGGCCCTCGTTAGAGCTTTTACGCGGGGCTATGAAGAAGCGGTGCGCGAGTTTGCGAAATGCCCCGTCGATAGGCTGCTGCTTCTGCAGGGGATCATTGGGTCGTTCAACGAGCCTCACCTAGTGTGCCTGGGTATAACGGGATATCGGACAGTGCGACGACGTGCACAAAACCTCGACAAACACCCGCCTCGCCGCTCAACAAGTGAAGCTTTGATCATCGGTTCACTCGCTTCTCTTCCATATACCGCGCACCAGATTCCCCCGTACAAACCACCACACCTTTCTCCCATCCCCTGACCAGCCTTTCCATTTTGCGGCTGGAAACTCTGTTGCATCCATATTTATTACTGAACATTGTATAAGGTAGGTATACTCTGTTCACTAATATTGTGGAATAATTTCAAAACACTTTTGCAGTGTCGGTATTGACTGTTTCTGTAAGCACCTGTTTATCTTATAACAGTGAAGGTTAAAGAAGCGAAAGAATTTTCCACAAAAATGCGAAATCATGGTTCGTTAATTTTTCTACACATTTCACTACGTATTCCGAACAACTGCAGATTTGCAAGCAAAATTCACTCCAGCATATATTTTTTCCAACGTCTGCGTATAAAGTTCAATTTCCGAGGCTGTGGACCATGCGTAAGGTGCCCCATTTCCCAACAGTGCGATAAAATGACGTTAACGCATACGCACAGCCTCAGTGCTCGGTCTTACACACTAGGACTTTCTTTGGCACATGCGCGCTTTCGGACAAATTAATTTTACGCATCGTGCCATTCAGCATAAGTTACTTAACAGAAATAATACACGCTATCAACGGCTCCTTCCGTCATTTTGAAATCTACCTATGAACTTTACTTCATCTTTTGAACATCTCCAACAAAGTTTTTCTTACGACGACAGATTTTCACGATACATTTGTATTAAGTATATCGAAATCCGTGATAATAGCCGCAAGAATAGAAAATTTGTCGACGCAATTTGATCATACGCTACGAAGGATTCAATGGAGATCAAATTATACAGTCATAATGATTCCACGATATCTGTTGCTCTCCAGTTTATAATGCGAGTGAGTTTGACCTGGTTAAGAGCGCTTAATTGAATTTGCCAATCTTGATGGCCTAACCGAAAAGTTCGAATGCGTCTGAGGTACCATAATGGTGTGTGGTCATTCAATCCCCCCACGCACAATTCTTGGAAAGTGAATAAAATCTGAAGGGATAATTGTCCCGCTTAATTGACACTTCCATGCTCTGCAAGCTCTCGACTAACATTTTCTACGGGCGTTCAAACTTCTGCTTCTGAATTTCTGTGACTAAATTTCAAGAATGTAGCTCGTCTCCTACACAAAACTCTCCCTAATCTGTGTAAATGCTATAAACTTGAAAAATGTTAGACCGTTTAGCCTTTCCCTTCGAAATACCACGGATTGGTGAAGGAGTGCTAATCAACGCTTGTTTTAACCGCTACTTTCCCTTAGATGTGAGAATTTAAAGCTTATTAACTTTAACATAACGAAAAAGTTATGCTACCTCTTATCGGTGAAATTGTTATATTCTTGTCGATTGCAATTTACTGTGAAATATCTTTGTTGAATGAAAAGTTGAATGAATTAATCCTTAAACACCCTATCCCTGACACCACATACTCTACTCTAATATATTTTCAACACACATCACCTGTTCTTGCATAGATTTTTGTATTATCTCTGATAGACTTGACGACGAACAGTATCAAATGTCATCATTTTCAGACTAGGGTGGCTGAAATAATTCGCAGACCGAAGCCTCATGCGATATATATGTATAATTACCAAATTTGTTTGTAACATCATTACGAAACCTTCTATCATGGTATTCGAGGGTTGTAATTTGAACCTTGATGGCTACAGCTTACAGGCACTTTGTTCTGGTGTCAGGTTTACTTTTGATTAGGATTTCTCTAGGTATATCTGCACTAATTTTAGTATACTGGAATTAGGGGGAGCCCGTTTTTGGCGTTACTCGTAATCACCGTAACCCATTGCGCTATGACAGAATCTGGCACGCAAGTGTCTAGTAGGAGAAATGGTAAGCGTTTCGCAGCAAAAGCTCGCACGTACGAGGGAAGCAAAAAACTCTCAGCTTTGTAACTATGGTTACGTTTAATGCTGCATACCGAATTGTTGATCGTTTCATAACGTAATAGAATTGTAATCACTTGAATATTTTAATTTTCAACCGCGTCGTTTGAACCAGCGTACATTCAACCGTTTACGTATTCAAGTACTGATCGCTTCTGACTGGCGCGATAGAAATTTTGGGCGCACACATGCAGACACCTGTAATTACTGACGTACGCGACGGCGGTTGTTCTTGGTTAGTATAACATTAATCAAGTGACGAGGGTACGTGGCAGCTAATCCGGCACCGAGCCAACTTTCGGAATGTGAATCAATTCAAATTGGATTCAGAACTATTCGATTCGCGTGGTACAATATCGCAAAGCAGCTGGGCTTCATTATTGTGTACAAAAACTAGATTGGTACATTCCTAGAGTTGTTACAGGTTTCACGGACCGGGAAAACAGCCGGAGTCAATCAAAATCAAGGAAACTTTTTGAACCATTGTGCTAGGAAAAGCTCGGAGAATTTCATTATGCAAACACGGACCTTATAGTGGAATGAAATACGGTAACCACCTATGTTAACGCGACTGATGAACTATTGCAGCAAGATTTTTTTCCCATTCACGGTACGCGATGCGCTAAATTTACTTGTATAATTTTATGTCTCAAATAGCCTTAAATTCTGAAAGTGAATATCAATACGTACTACTTTACGATCATCATTCAAAGCGAGACTTATCCCAAGTCCGAATTTTGATAGCATTCGCTGTGAACTAGGGTTGACAGAAATGAATTAAACCGAGAATTTCAGTAGCAATAGTTCGTATAGAAACAACCCTGATTTCATATTCATGCATCGTTCGATCTTCTTATATCGTGGTTGTTTTTTTCTTGGTTTTTTATTTACTTGTGTTTGAATATAGCGAAAAGTCTGACCGCTCGAAGATTGATGTCTCATCTTATTCAACTCGCCTCAACGGATCATTTTTTTGGCAAGTCGAAATAGACGATTTTACGCACGTCTGCGCGACTCGCTGTACTATAAATTATTGAGGATGATTCGATCGCTATTTCTCTCAACGCTGCAGGGGATTAATTATTCATAGTG
Source organism: Neodiprion virginianus (assembly GCF_021901495.1). Classification (NCBI taxonomy): domain Eukaryota; kingdom Metazoa; phylum Arthropoda; class Insecta; order Hymenoptera; family Diprionidae; genus Neodiprion; species Neodiprion virginianus. Next base: position 31,056,084 of record NC_060879.1, on the reverse strand, counting down.
AGAAGGTCTCAACCGACATACTAATTCCTTTATATTTCAGTGACCCACCGACCTGAAATTTAATAATTAGCTGCGTTCACGAAGTTATCAATGTGGTCGATCTTTGACTGCCTACTTTCTTTACTTTCTTAGATCTTGAATTGGTGTTAAGTAACGCTCGTCATTAAGTAAAACACTAATAATTTTGTAACTAATTGCAGTATAATTTTAAGTATTATCAGATACGAATATATTATACTAATGCCGGTGAAAATGTATGACCTCCATGGACATGGTCCACGTTTTGTTTGAAACTTCATGAGAAATGAATTATTCTGTTTCGATTTCTGACAAAATATCGGAGAAAAATGAGGTTTAATTATTAGGTTGCTATGCAACTACAATCGAGATAGCATCACACGACGTTTTCCTGACGTAAATAAATCGATAGGTACAGAGCCTGGTTCCTGGCTTCATCCATAAATTCACCTTCACTTTCTCCTTTACCCTGATACTCGCATAAGGTAAGTGTACCAGGTATTGACCCTATCCTAGTTATTGACCTTTTTCGGTCGTATATGTATGAACCGTAGTTCTAAAATTATCAAAAAATAAATTTACAGTATCTAACCCTCTAGGAATTGTTTTTAGTCATCGAGAAATTCACAATTTGTGCCGTTCATAGTTTAAAAAATTAAAGGAACAATAATTGGGTCTATACGTGTCAATAAATGGTACACTAACCTTAACTGTATTCTTTTCGCCGTTTCAAAGTCTGAGATATGTAGCAAGAAATCTATTCGAGTTTCGGCATCCAACGTGGAAGCAGCTTGAAACGATTCAGTGTCTTTCTTTCGTATCCACGTTTTTGGTTCCACTTCTTTGGGTCCCTTTCGTTTGGGCAAGTTTCGACCCAAGCTTTGAGCTGGTGTGTCGCTATAGCTTCGTTATGCCGGTGAAGTCGACGTTGTGGAATCGTTGGTCCTATAGGCTGAGCGTGTGAAGCCGATCGTGTAGATATTCGGATTTGGGCTACCGCGAGCGGCGACTCGCCGGGCAAAGTAATCGGAAGCGCTCGAGCTCTACTGACTTCCACTCGATCGGGCGTGCAGAAAGTCGCGGCGCCATGGGAATCGCGTTACGGTCAGAAAAAGGAAAAATGACGCGAAATAATGGCCACCGACGGCAAAGGGAAGAACGAAACAGAAGCCTCTCTTGTGAAATTGGACCGCGACCTGCCAACTTTTCTCCCCAAATATATATAGCAGCCTGTGCAGATTTTCCACTAATGTGACAAAGCCGCGATGTCAGGATCTTCCTTAACCGTATCTTATATCTATGTATAATGTAATTACTTCGTGCATGAATCACAGAGGTATAATTCGTACTGTCGTGACGCTGTACAGGGAAATAAAGTTGAACGTGTGAATTCGCTCGGGGTAACCGGAGTACTGGTTACTTCAGCGAATTTCACGAAATGGTGGACTGTGACTTTGTAATTATGACGCAGAAATCCGAGTATTACATTTACCGGAAAGGTGAATATGAAGGGTCGGTAATTACGTACAAGCCTTCAAGAAGGAGTAGGCCAACGTCATTTTCGATGAGTGAATGACAGGATAGGATTAACGTTGAGAGAAGTCAAACAACTATAATTTCTCCGCGATTTGCGTTGTCAAATTTCGGCATCCGATGGCCTAGTACCCTCGACTTTGGCGACTGTATCGCTGAACGTGGATTACACCAATCGGACCGTCGCACCTGAAGAAGGTCCGTCAAGATGATCGATCATCTAATCGCGATCGACCCACACCGCCTTGAGTGCCCAACAAACGATACATTCGATGGTTGCTCAGGGGTGACTGATTGATTACAAGGCTTTTTCACTGATGGTGTTTAATCTTCCGATACGAATGACGAGGCAATGTTAGTACAAGCTTTTTCTGCACTATCCTCGCACCAGATACTGGGAAACAGAATAGGAGTTGTGTAGAATTAGTAGTGAAACCACTTTTTAAGATGAATTTTACGACCAGCGTGTAATAGCACTGCTATTGAAGACGAGAATTTCATTCAAATCACGTTCGCTATATAATTGTACGGAAGCAAAGCGCTTGAGTGTAGCCTGAATTCAAGGGGTCGACCTGCGAATGCAATATTTACATAAGTATTCCTTTCATGCAAAATGGCCAAACAATACAAGGTCTTTGTTTGATAACGTCTCAACGCGTAACAAATGAAACACGTTTCGTGAAAAACGTATCTTGGATGACGCTAATGCAAAGCGTCGCTCAGACGACGCGACGTAATCACGAAGAGCGCGCTGGAATCCCGTTGAAAAATGTTTCTTGCTCCATGTACCACCTCACGGTTTCAAAACCCGATTTAAATATCCAGCGTCAACACAACCGAACCGGAGTCCTCGGGATTCGAAGAAAGCCCGATCTTCCTTCTGGCGGAATGCTGTCTGAAACGTCTGCTGGTCCCTTGATATGATCACGTGCTCAAGATACGATGTGTAAGCTCAATGGATCCTTACATTTGAAGTAGGTAAAAAGGCGGATGGCGAATCGCTTGATAAACCCGTTCTTGCTCAACGCGGAGAACGGGCAATCGAAAAATTCCGCGTCTAGCATAACGAATCTCACTTGATTCGCCGAGACGCGTCTGAAATTTAAAATAGCCTGGATAACCTGAAAGAGCACCCTTGTTCAGCGTACCCCACATCCTCTGACCCAGCATATTCTGCTTTTGAATCCCTGGTGGCAAATATCCTTCTTGTCATCGCGATCATCTATACCTATGCCCGCAGACATCGTCTTCGTGATAAATTTGAAGGATATTTCTCTCGAGGTGCGTTTTTCTCGAGTTGTCGACATCGATGTCGAAGCGACGGACGTCAATGGCCCCTTTAAAAAAAAGTGAGGGTGATACTCAACTGACTGATCGACCCCACAAGTCTTGTCGTTCACCTCATATTACCCCCCTTACATAATTTACTCTGGGTTTTGTTATTGGAGCAATTCCCCAGAGCGCTCGAACAAAAAAGTATCCCTTTTCAAGGTGTCGTATAAACTTTGTTAACGGACTACTTAGCCATGCGCGGAGCAGTTCATACGAGAATTTAGACAACGAATGCGAGTGTGTAGCTGGGATCGGCTAAACTGCCGGATGTGGTCCCAGTTTTCGTTTCAATTAGGCATACGAGTCGTGCATACGTGTGAGTCCAGGCCTGAAATGCTAGGAGTTGGTTGTTAATTAAAAAGAAAAAACTTTAATGGGATTCTCCGGCGTCAACCGCAATTAGCCTCTCGGGTGAAAGATGAAAAGGGGTGCAGGCCAGGCTAACGCCCACGAGTGACAGTAACACGCCTCTACCTGCACGCGTATATAATATTACCTTTCACGTTCCGTTTCGCGAGCCACTGGAACAGCGTGTGCTGAAGTTGAAATCTTTGCTTTTGACGGCACGACGATACCGATACAGACAGTGAGACGATGGCACCAATTCAACTGCATGGTTTTTTCAGCCTTTTTTTTCTCTTTCTCGACATCAAGAAGATACCTAACAGACCGTGCGGGACAGGATTAGGTCCAGGTTGCCGGGTGGCTGGACACGTGACTAATCGGGTGTCTAACGCTCTCGCTACGTCACCCGTGCAGCTTCGAGTGGGGTACGTAAAGCTCTTATCGCGGGTGGCTACAGCTTTTATGGAAATATGGTAAAAAGTATAATTTTCTTAGCGAAATGCACTTTTTTCAGAATAATTCAAGTTCGCACTTGCGCGAAATTCATATTTCCCTCGACTCGTGAGTTATTTAAAAACTCGGTGAATTCAATTGATCGATGAATATATTTGAATACATTACAGCTGCATAAGGCTTTACGCGCTCGATCGAGAAACTTTCATAAAATTCACATATTTTGCCACGGTAATTTAATCTTCGAAGAATTTATGAAAAGTCCAGAGGACGATCGATTTGTTGAAAATATCATCTATCGATTACCCCATAATATGAATATTAATAAAGACATACAGGCTCGGTTCTTAATACCGCAGGAATATTTGAATACAACATTTTTTAAAAATATTTGCGGACGGAATTTTTTTTCTGATTATAAAAAAAAAAAAGAAAAGATATCTATCCAATTACAGACTTGACTCAGAAGCATGTAATCACCGACTGTTTAATCGCGCATGGTTTACTGTGGATTACGAAATTCGACTCAGTTCAGGGCTTTTCAATTATAACTCCGTTTTACTGGGTATACGAATAAAACAGGAAGATGGATACTGGAGAACGTTTGTTATATAATAGTTCACTGAAGCGTCACGTAATCTCATTAATTTCGTATAACCGTCTCTTTTTTTCAATATATAACGATTGAAAAAAGGTATCGCAGATGGCTGTATAGGTAGCGTATTCAAATCATTTTGAAGCGGCAAATCGTAGAGTCAACGTCGTTATTAGAAGATTTACGATTTAGTAAAGGGTGGCATACACATTCGCATGTCCTCAGCGGTCGAGTAATGACGCACGTTGCGATTAGTCCACACGAAAATTGCTGGACGATCGTTATAAGCTACTTCGGCCTCGGTCACCCAAGCATGGACAAGTCCTGTGAACGCAATTTTCACTGTAGGAAAAAGTCCTCTTCGTCCTGCTGCCCAATTGCGTTTCTCTACGAGCCGACGATCCGATTAAGCAACGCCAAACGCCGCGGGCTCGATACGTTCGAGTTGCGTGATAGCGAATGGGAATTCGGCGAAACTTCTCGTCGAGTGAAGCTCACGCAATAATTAGCGCAAGCTTGAGGTCTTGGCGTCTGGGGACCAGGTCTGGGATCGTGCGCTGTGGCCCTCAAAGGCATCTGCCCGAACTTGTCAAGGATTAAGGCTAACGGAATTTCCTACAGGTATTAAAACTTTGGCGTTCCGAAACCCCGCTACCTCCTCATCCCAGCCATGCAGAAACACGCGAGATGAGAGTGAGAGCAAGAGTGTGAATATTTATCAGTAATATGTGGGTCAAAAGTTCTAGGACTCCGTGACGCCAACCGTGGCCGTGAGGCGAGATGGTGCTGTGCTTGGTTCGTTTCTTTACCGAAATAAACCGCAGGTACGAATGTATACGATACACATTTCGGGCTGTGTTTTTGCTTTCTGCAATACCAGCAACGATAATGCTCGGCGAGGAAAGTTTTTGCGGCTGAACATCTGATTTATTCGTTTTCAAAATTCATGCGTGTACACGGCTGGTTATAAAAGTGTATAACGTAATCTGGCGAATACAGCTGTGCAAATTATTATTGTTATTGTTGTTATTATTGTTATTATTTCTAAGCTACTGAATTATTAACTTTGTTAGATTATTCTCTTGCCTAAGTCTGTTTCGACTACAAACATATTCGACATTTATTTACCGTCACGAATGTGTGTTGAACGGATTATGAGAGCAAGGCCTGCTCATTAAAATAACATTTCTTTTTCTCTTTACTTCTTGCTTTTTGTTCGGTGTTTTCGGTCGTTGTTGACTCGACCGAGAATATCAAGTACAGCCTCGTATTTAGTGATGATTGATGATCGTACAAAGCGACTTATGTATACATATATTTAACGCCATTACAACTTCGTTTAAATAATCTGTATGACCGGTGTTGTTTGAAGAGCTTACGGAAAGGCGTTCGCCGAGCTTACACCGTCTTGAATTCAATTTGTATTGCAATATCCTTGCCGCATACCAGTTTGCTCACAGCTGCGGTGTATGTTCTACACAGAAAGCTCTCTCACTTTGGTCGGAAACTGTTTGAAGGACATTGTAAAGCTGAGCTGAGCAGAACTTCACCCCAATCTCTCTCTCTCTCTCTCTCGCTGAAGTTTCCTGTAACTGTAATATAGTGTTGACACTTCACCCTTTGGGGTGGACAGCTACTTGGAAAACTATGACCGAATATGTCCCAAGTTTTGGTTCTGCGGTCACAGCAGCCCTCGTAACTTGACCACTAGCACCTTAATTTAACCGCCCCGATCTGGCCCGCGGCGGATAAGCTCAATTTAATGCGCTGACAGTATGGCCTAAGTGCATCGATTTCGAAGTGTGGGCAAAGGGTAATGGCATATGGGGGATTGTGCTGTATCATCTGTTTCGAATGCTCGGAACGTGCCGAGAATATGAACACTTCCAAACGCGATTGAACTAGCAAAACGGTAAAAAGCCGCGAAACTGGGAGTCCGATATTCCCTTCGGGCCAGGTCACGGGTATTTATTTCTCTGGATCGAAGCCACTATCGGATAGTGATATTAAAGGCCCTCCGAGGATAGAGCAGACCAGGCCAGACCACGTATCTCGCTAAATGTGGAATACCCGCGCTTGTATGAGTGCTCGCACATCCTTGACCGAAGACACGTCGAGTGAATGGAGAGACGAATGTGGAGGAAGGTATAGATCAGCCAACAACGAGTTTCGCTGGAGATTAAAACTCACCCGGATGGAACTGACTAGCCTGCTATAACTCTACGTTTAACCTATCTATACGTATGCATATACGTATATGGAAGCTCATAGCCCAGATGAACCGCGAAGCGTCCAACATCCGAACAAAGGTACGTCTTGCATCGAGAGCTGCGGGACCGTCGTTTAACGATTTTATTTCAACTTTTTTTTATCCGATCGGATTTCAGAGCACTGAACTGTGGCGGCCAATAGATCATCGAGTTGTTGTACTGTTTCCTACATTTAACCTAGCCGCGGCGCGGCGAGATAAGCCGATTGGTTTAACTGCCCCCATTCATCCTCCGTTAATCACATTTTCTGGACTTTTTTTTAATTCTGATGAATAGATGTATAAAAACATAATATTTCTTCTATAAAATCGTATTGCAGGCGTATTTCCTTGAGAGTGAACTAAGAGCCAAGCTCCGAATCCCGCTGCTGCTTTATCTCAAGGACTCAGGGAGTTGTACAGACGGAGATATGATAATGAGAGGACTGCCTCATTTCGGTAGGTATAATGGAAGTGCGCTCCTGGCGAAATAATGGATTTCCTTGGCCGCTAGTAGATATGGCTGTGGCTATGGCACAAGCGCTGCTGTTTCGTTTTCACTTTGTGCAGAAAGCAAACTGAAGTTGATATGGATGACACGGCAGTAGGTCATTGTTCAACGGGAATGAAAGTTGTCTGCCACCGAGAAATTGTAGATATGAGAGAGGCTCGGAAAAGTGTTTTTCTTTTTCATCTATTATTTCTGTGACATGAACAGTTGCCGTTTTTACGCATATTGAAAGACCGTGGAAAAGTAATCGCACATTCGTATCCTCCGAGAAATTTACTTTCCAATTCAATCTGGCGTGTAATCGGTTACCGAAGAGCTTGAGAGTTCGAGCAATTGAAACCCCTACACGGTTCCTTGAACCTCCGCTTTCTGGTGGAGCGTGGTCAATGTATCCGACGGTGTCCATCCACTCCCTCCAGTAATTCAAAGGTTTTTGGGATTCAGTTGTTTAGTCATGAAAATGTATAAGCCTTGGTTATAAATTTTCGGGGTTATCAGATCCTCCGAGCGATTCTCTACCAAATGCCCGAGGTATATTTAAGCAATCAATTTTTCGTCTGATGCCCACAGCCCTAGTTTTTAAGCCCCGATACGTATCCACGATTCGCTCGATTCAAAATGAATTCGTTTTACGCCCCTTCCCACCTCTCTCGCTCTTTTTCTCGGAGATGAGGTCTTGGGACAATTCGGATAGAAGCCAACCGGGATGAAGTGAATAATCAACGTTTTTAAACTGCTTGCGGCAGTCTCTTGGGCCTAATGGAACGGTATCCTCTTTTATATACAGGGTGTTCAGTCCATGCACGATGTATACACAGATTTAAATGTTGAATGAAATGAAAGAAGATTAGGTTTAGAATTTCTCAGCTCTAAGTCTACCCGCGAATATACTTTTCATGACCTGAACATGGGCTTTAAGGTGCAAACGTAGAAAAGTTTAGTAGCACCTAGTTTCGCAAAAACCTTGTATTTGCAATCAATCTTACAAATGAAGCACATGAATGTATATGTTCTTCGTGAATTCAATTGAACAACCTCCATCTACCGCTCTGATAACAAATCGCAATCACCGTGCACACCATGTATGTTATACTTTATACACGTCGCGAGCATGTTATATTGTTATATGTATCCCACTAGAGTTCTACGACGTCGGACGACTTTGATTCCGAATTCAGGATACTCGCGTCACCCTCCCGTTCTTTGCGTATATTCCCCAAAGCCACCTGCCAGAGAGAAATTGTAAATCAGTTTCCAAAGAGGCAAGAGAAGAGAAGTTCTCTCAAAATACAGGTACCTTTTTTTTCGTGGATTTCGACAATTATGAAATGAAGAGTGGCATGGTAATTTTCCGACTTATAAACTACTACTGCTTGACGAATCGGAGTGAGAAACTGAGTAAAGAGAAAACAGAAAATGAATAATATCGAAGCAAACTTCAAATAAGAAATTGGACTGGAAGTATAACAAAACATAGTGATATTCCATGAGAAAGATAACACCTTAACAAATATTTTATACATTACAAGGGTTCAACGTTTAAATCAATACACGGTCACCTAGGCGAGCATTAAATCACGGCCACGGCAGTTTATAAGCACATTTGGAAAGATATAATATAAAACAGAGAGTGTTGGCATATTTGCGTTCAGACTACAAATACGGCAGCAAAGTTTGCCCGAGCAAAGAACGTAGCGGAACTAAGATCCGTTTTTGCTTCCCCCAAAGTTTGCTACCACAGTGATATGTCGGGTTGGTAGTGGTGACGAGATTTGGATCTGCAAAGGATCCGTTTGCAAAGGAGTCCTACCTAAGCAGTTAGTTTAAAGATCGGATCTGTATTGTGTGTAATTGTGAAGTTCGTTGTCGGTCAGAGCGGGAGTGGGTGCGTTAATTAAAAACCACTGTCAACTTTTCCAAAGCCTTGCCAAAGAACTCCGGGACCATACTCTTGCTAATTCTATTCCAAGAATTGAATGGAATTACAGGGCTGAACATTTTCCCATCGCTTTCTCGCACCTGCAGCGGGTTTCGATTAATCGAGGAAAACAACCCTCAGCTGGGACCGTGCCAGGTGGGCGATGATATGTAGCCTAAACAACACAGAACTGGCACGATGGCTCGGTGGGAGCCCCCTAGTAACCGTGTTCCCGGTTCGCGCCATACACCCACTTCCTCTTCATCAGGGACTGACTTAATCTCCATCGGTTTCGACTAGCAGCAGTTCCATAAGCCAGACTTACAACCAGAAACCTCAACGGCAGATATATATATATCAACGTGTAACATTTAACACTCCGAAGTAAAAAGAGCATGATTGAAGACCGTGCTTAAACCAATCAGAAGTGTTGAAAACTTACCAGACCAAGGTCAGTCGTAGCTTAGTCAGTACCTTATATCAGGACTCGTCATTGGCGCCCCTCTATTGCCAACTTTCGTATAGCTTCTATTGACTGGGATCTGACAAAGTGCCTCGGGCTACAAATCACTGCCACCTGACCGTATCCCTAATTCACGACCTCTGAAGGGGCACTAAGAATGAAACGGCAGCAATGAGAAACTTGGTGATATTTTTACTTCTTTGTACAATTTTACTTATTTCTTTTATCCGTTTTTCTGTAATTCAACTTCACTTCGCTTTCGGCACCATACACAGAGTATTAACCAACCAGTCTGGGGCTCGAATCATACGTCAACAGCAAAGATCGATCGAGATATATAACTTACGAGGCAGAGAAAAAAAAAGGAAATATACACGAGGTCATGCCACAATGGCACCATAACTATAAGAAAATATTTTATATGTCATTTGCGACTGGGGTTGTTAGGTACTAACCTTTTGTGGAACCTTTGAAATCACCTCACGTACACATGCATACGTTTTTAATACGGTAAAAACGTGCCTCTTTTAAGTAATCGCTTTCGGCGTCATGAGCGACTAATGATTGCTGCAAATCGCTTGCGGAAAGAAATTACGTACACCATTGTGAGCATCCACGGCGATAATAATGAACACTGCACTCACAAAGTAATGGACTCATTTTTCACCGTTCGATCACTACTCTTAATTACAATTTTAAACAATTTATCGGAAATTATGTCTTTGCTTATTATATTGTGATGCAGAGACTAAAAACTACAATGAATTCATAGACTTCTTGTACTGATGTGTATATTGATCACTGAAGTTCTACCAATAAAGAATCACCTGTATACGTATTAACGTCTGTACATTTATGTTTTTCCTTACTTCTTGATAAGTCACTGAATCATTGATAAAACAAGAATCATTGATGTTTCAACATATATAGTTTACAAGAATGGTGATATTGGTGACATAACGTTGTTTGGTTACATAATCTCAAATGTCTTTGGAAATGACAACGCTTGGGCTAATTGTAAGCCCTAAAAAGGATTTGGAGCATTAAATTTCAGTTTTTGATGACTTCTCGCAACTTGGTAAAAAGAATTTTCAGTCGATTAAATATCTGCTCGTGTAGCTGCTAAAGGGACTGAACCTTTTAGTATTGAAGGTTTCTATGATGAAAGGTGCACACGTGTGCTGGTATTCAGTCCGATGCATACGCATGCACAGTTGCGCAGATTTGAACCATTCGGCCAGCCTGACAGAGGCATTTCCGGATTTAGGTTTCAATGCACGTTGATGAAAATTTAATATCGCGGAGCATCCTTGAGGGTGCCTTATTCACGATTGAAGGCTCACCTCTGAGAGTAGAACCTACTATAACTTAGCAAGCAGAGCTAGTTCACGGTTCATTGTTGCCGAGGGTTCTAGGAAAAAAAAAGTTTGAAAAAGCTGGACGCAATTTCGGTTGGACTCGCGTCTTGCGCCGAAAAGTTTCCTTAATCATTTACCCGAACTCCGACAATGTGGAAGATTTGCAGAAAGTTTAAGAGCAGTGAGCGAACAACAAGAGAAGAGGAATTAAATGAACAACTATGTAAGTGCTAAAAAATTACTCTGCTCATAAAGAAACGTGCTAAGTATAACGTATATCTCTCCCAGAGAAGTTACAAAGGAGTACGTCCCCCGAAGCTTCTTGCTATAGCTCATATTTTAAGCGAAATTTCCCGAGAGTTTCGAGGGAGATGAAAAGCTCGACGATGCGGCTGTAAGTGACGGGTACACTGGCATTTAAAGGGCCGAAGACGAAGGATTAACCGCGGTGCTCATTCGGTCAAATATGCGGTGGTAGTTCCGTAGACTGCTTCGTCGTCAAAATGACCTTAACTGACCCACTAACCACGGTAAGGGAATAAGTTCACTGACATATGTTACCATGCTCCATTCGTCATGAACATCGTACACTTATCGTACACCTTTCTCATGCGAAGGAGACATTCCACATTAATATATCCAATAAAAGCTCACCGCGTTGTCCATGGCAGCACCCTACTGGATCCCTCAAAGCTGACACTTCTCAATTCATACTTGGACCTGGAGTGGAGAGGGGAACCGGTATTGCTGTCTCGTCCGATGTTTCCTGGTGACAGATTCCTCACACTTGGGGACGAGCCGATTAGCACGTGGCCCATGCGACGTGCAGTGCCGCCTTTGGCGGTCGCTGTTCTTCTCACGGAGCTCATCGTGCAAACTTTAATTTTATCGCCTCGAGTTAAATATTAATCACGGCACGACAAGTTTGCGTTATAATACAAATTCACAAGAGTTGCATCACGTACTAGTTGGGTCCTCGAACGGCACATTTTATGGTTGACCGTTCTGGATAAGAGCATCGTAAATTCTTATCTTCTGGTGAAATCACATTCCGATTTTTAGAGGTCTGAATTCAAGGGTTTGGTTGGCTCTCCGTCTGCCCTAAACCAAATAAGTGCTCAAGATGCGAGGGGAAGACTGCTGAGCACTCAACATAGATATTCCATGTTGTGTTTATGTTGGTTGTTTCGTCTTTGGAGATTGACAGAGATGGATGTCGGGTTTGCGTAGGCTGACCTCACTCTCGCACATAAAGTGGTTTTTCTTTGAGCGAGCGACACTGCCGAATGAGCTGATTAGTCTCAGTCATGTGTCACCTTGACGATGTTGCCCCGGCAGAAAAGAAAAATTGTTGAGTTTGTAGTCAAGCAGTCTGCAGTTCACTTGTGTGATCAATTTTCGATAGGGATTATAATAATTTTAATTAAGTATCTGTGGCCTTGTCAACTGCCGGGGGATTTCTTGGCTTAATGCGTTTTTAATGATCCAAAGGAAACCCTACTGTTTCCCAGCATGTCCTTAAAGCGGCAATTTCGGCTTGATGAAAACAGATGATTGATTGACCTGCTACCTCTGCCAAAATGTTCACGTGATAATTAGCACTGCTATACCAGTGGTATGGAGAATTTCTCGCAGCTGGTAACTGCTGAAAATCTATACCGAGCCAACCAATGATACAATTTCCAGTCTGTGGACTGTAAATCTGTATGGAAAAGCACACATGGCAGAAATGGTGTTAAATAAATGACTCTCACAAGGCGGATAACCTGTTGATGTAGATTTAAACTGATCACCGCGCTGCAGTCTATGCAGTTCCTCATATAGGCTCTGCCCCAAACGACGTTACCCCACCGCCCTGTCAGACCAGACGCAAGTCAGCTGTTTCCGAAGCACTAAATAGTCTGCTCTCTACAAATGGTCTAATAATTTTTTATCCATTTGAAAAAATATCATCGAGTTCATTATCAATATTATTCGAGTAATCGCGTAACTGATTTATTGTTATCACAACCTCAACCCGTACGACTTATCTCGTGAAATATGAACGCCGAGTTTGTTTTTAAAACGTAAAAGAATGAAATTTCGCCAATTTTCCTGAAAAATTAGTTAATCTTTGTATTATCATTATTATTATTATTGTTGTTGTTGTTGTTGTTGTTGTTGTTGTTACTATTATCATCACGTGTATCAGTGTTGATCACTCTGTTTTGGCCCGATATATTTTAATCGCCGAGTCACCGTCCGCGGATCGTTGTCCGTGTCGGAAAGAGTAAGCAAATGGATCACGCGAGCACATACTTCCGTTCGTTGTCACAGTTGAAATTGGTGTTTAGTTTTTCGTTCGATATTGAGTAGAGTCGGGCGGTCGGACGATGATTAAATGGTAACAGGCGAAGATGGTAGTAGCACACTTGTTGAAGGTAGCTAGTATCACGCTGCGACTGAGCATGGATACCTACAAGGCTATAACCTCGGCTGAAGCTCCGCTCTCCCACCCCCTTTACCTCGAGCAGCCCGCACGTACAAAGTTCGAACCACCCGATCCTGCCCATTACGGTGAGCCCACGCATGCGTCGCACCGCGAACGAACCGCAGCTATAAGGTTCTCTATAAACGAAGTAAAGAAAAAACTGAGCTCACGCTACCGAACACTAATGAATCACTCGTGATCCAAAGTACCAATTTTTCAACTTGAAATGTAGCGATCAATTCGAGGAATGTTTGCAAATGATCCTTGCTTGGAGTAATTTCGACCAATTGGAAAATTAACGTTGAAACATTTTTTCTTTTCGAAATATTTGTACGTTACTTGACACGTCTTTCTTTTTCGCCAAATGGACGTGGCACGTGTTTCTTGTGCTTAGCATTCTTAAAATTGGTGTTACAAAAAATCTGATTACGTGATCACCTCAATTGGATCTCGAGTAAATATACTCGAGATTGATAAATCACCGATATCAAATGATGAATTTCGAGCATCCCTATTAAAAATCTAGCTGCTTCGATAGCCAAAACAAGCTTCGACCTCTCTACTTTGAAGTGTCATATGACAGGAACTCGCAAATGCGTGTAGATCGGTTTATACTGCAAAGAATGTCTAGCGGGGTGCGCCGAGAAGTTAGGGTTTCCTCGGTACGCGATTGTTTGACGGCATAGTTGCGCGTGGCAAATTGCGGTGTTGAGAATTGTTGACTTCCGACGACTAAGGATGTATCGTAGATTAACCGCCCTTTCCTAAACATTGTTACCAGTCAACCCTAGCAATGTACCACCAAACGCTATCTGTGACAAATGAGAAATTACAATTACTGGCGAATCCTTATTCGTCGGCTTGGTTGTCAATTCACCCATTCATGCAAAGTATGCTAATTGAATATCTCATTTTGTAGAACAGCCTGAACAGATATCCATGTTTTGAATTAGATACAGATTGATCCTTGCGATTTAGTGCGAAGGTGAAGTTTATAAATCAGGGATTCCGTTAATGCATTTTACTGTACAAAGCAAGTGAACGGGTGAATTTAATCTTTCGCTTCAGAATATTAATGCAGGCGCATGTGTATAAAAGGCATCCAACTGCGACGTGTTTGTAATGGCGCTTGCCACTTCGAGCCTTATCATACTCTTGATGGAATAAGGGTGGATGACTTCCGGCGTTTAATGTTCACGACGCACTTTGAGGGGCCGGCTCCTCATCGAGCGGCACTTGTCACGAACATGCCCTTGGGCCGAATGTTCGTCGCGAATTATTTTGACGACTCGAAACAGGGATAAGCGGTTTTTGGGGTTTGAGCCTAATTTTAGAAGACATTTATTTTCAAACAATGCATCAACCCACTAGACTGCGAAACCATGTATTGAAAATCAAATACATCCCGAGTAGTTGTATTAGACAAAGTCGCTAAGTATGAACCGATGGTGGTTATAATTTTAAAAAAATCGCCGATGACGTTGCATCGCATTATCAAATAGAAAGGTAAAAATAAAAAAAAAAAAAAAAGATGTGATAGCGGCTTCACTTAAAGAGGCTAATCTACCTGGGGAGGTTTGAATACTCGATTTTTTGTTACTCAGTCTGAAAGTTTCATGTCTTGAAAATGTTTCCTGCAAATTTCATATTGATATCTATAAAATTGACATAGTTACGACATTTTGTATGAAACGTGCTCGAGCGCTGGAAATTCCAAAAAGAATTACTCGCAGGCAACGGAAATCGACCTCTCATGAAATTGCCATTGTTACAGAGGGCCATGGAATTTAGGACTAAAGGTGAAGTTGAAAATTTTCGCTTTTTACCCTCGCAACAATAGCAGAACCACACTCAAAACTTCAAACGCGTTTTTTTCGACACGATATCTCGAGAAGCGCTTTATAGATCTTTTTAAAATTTACACAAAATACGCGGAGACATACTAAAAAGTCGTTGACGATCTTACTTTTGTAAAATCAACTTTTATTTTTCCAAAAATTCCACAAAACCGCGAAATCCTTCAGGAACTTTTCGTATTTAAATTTTAATTGGTCACCAGTTCGTGAAAATAATAATAAAAAAACTTGGCGATCGTCAACGACTCGTGAAATCTATTGATTTAAATAACTCGTTTCTGTTTCTTTGTTTCAGATAGATCGTTGAGACCGGTGAGTGTCCAACGCTACACGGGATAACAGAAAAACGTTCTTCCAGCGGTCCTTTTGTTTTTGTTTTCATAAATTTCACGCTCAAAATATACATACGTATAAGCAAGAAAAAAAAAATAAAAAATCAGTTCATTTTCATCCATAGGTTATGAGGACAAATAATCCAAAGTTTGACTCGTTTTTCGATTCGCCGGGTAAATGTGCGCCCTTGGCAAAACTCGAAATGTCAGAATCCTGCCAGTGCCCCGGCATTATAGATTTTTGCTATATTTCGAGATATTTATCAGATATGATTCTTTGTAAAGAGATTCATCAGAGAATTACTCACACACACGAGTCCAGGTCAACGACAAACGTCTTCAGGCTGACTCTGATGAGTTCTTCCCATCCAGCTGACCGTCTCGTGGAACTCGGTTCTTTGACTGAACCCGATGATTCTCTGGCACATGGTAAATTGGAAGAAGTATCGTCGCCAAGAGTGCGTTGTGCTCGTAGACGTCTTCGTCGTAATCGTGCGCCGTCCATCTTCTTTCAGATCCGTAAAAAACGCGGCGATGCAGCTTTCACTTCGCCACAAAAATACTCAAATTGTTTGTAAACTTTCTCTGGGAGATGTAAAGCTCAAAAACGATGAATCGCATTATCACCGTTCTCGCGAATAGCACGTGGGCATGATGATCCCGCATTTCGTCGTTGCGGGGACCAACGATGATGTACTGTTCGAAATTCGATCTCAACCCGGAGCGCGAGCGCGTTGATCGAATGAGTAATCACACGTCTTGTTCGACAGTTGCGACTGCACAATAACGATAAAGAGTCGAAAACACAGAAAGACGCAAATCTTCTCGACCAGTTAGCCCGGAAATTTTCGCACGAGTGCTTCCCGCACAGTGAAGCTTCGGCGCACAAATGCGAGGGGAACTGGTGTTCTGGTCGCGACGACGTTCGCCACACTTCCTCGACGACGTGGGCGACGTCTGGCTGTGTTGGCAGAGGGCTGGCGCCAGTCTGACTGTAACTTTGGCCGCGTCTGCTGGAGCTGGCAAACTTTTGTCCCCGTCGCTATCCGAAATTTAGCTATTCCTGGGGGGTGATCAGGAGGGGCGGCTATCGACGCAAAATTCCGGGCGGCTCTCCCGTGAAGCGCCACGTGCCGTTTACCCTGCAAATGAATCATAG
The DNA here is from genome assembly GCF_021901495.1 of Neodiprion virginianus. Taxonomy (NCBI): domain Eukaryota; kingdom Metazoa; phylum Arthropoda; class Insecta; order Hymenoptera; family Diprionidae; genus Neodiprion; species Neodiprion virginianus. Next base: position 31,039,493 of record NC_060879.1, on the reverse strand, counting down.
AATCCTGATTAGGATATGTGATCCTGGCGTTGCTCGGCTTCGTCAAGGACGCGCCAGTGACAAATACCCGAGAGGATCGATCGAACTATTAGGAATTGGGCACGACGTGACGCGGAAACAGCTTCACGAGACTCACCAGACATCGGAAGAGTCTGTCTCAAACTGGACAAAGTGCCGTGTAAGCGTCGCGTTAATCTCTTCAACGACACTCGGTCCGGGAATCTTGTTGTAGCTTCGGTGTGCGGCGCACGTCGCCGCTCGGACGGGTTAATTTGAGAAATTTGGAACCCCGTGGTGTGCAGGGTATTCTGAATAATCCACCGTCTAGACGCCGTGCTGATAACCGAACGAGTTTTTCAAACTCTAATCAAGACAATTTTATGCACACCGAGTTATAAGAATTCCCGATGAAGCGCGCATCAAGTCTCTAATTAAGTAGCTTAATTGAGAGCGAGGGGTGTCAGCGAAATGGCCGTGCCCCGAGGGCAGAGGCGCACTATCTTTGCTGCTCTGTGCGATTTTTTAATTTCTATCCTTCGCTCTTCCGTTGTCAGTGATGGAGCGCTTTTTCTGTACCTTCTCATAGGTGACCCGTGTACCGTAGCAGCTGATATGATTCACCGCACGTAGGTACGATATTCATTCCTGCACCCCGTCTGTTTGTGTCGGGTAGTAAAGTTCATCGCGTAACAGCCATCCATTTCGGATAAATTTTGTCACTCGAGAGAAAGGAGCAAAACGTTGAACGTCGTGCGGTTTTCACATTGACCAGGGTAAGAAATTGATGGAGGGTCGTTTTGCCGATTACATTCTATAATACTTGCAACGTTTTGACGCGTTTATAAGTTACTCTGGTGAATCCGCGTTAGATTTCAGGGTACCTGTTCAAAGGTATAATATACGATGTTTTCTTTCATCAACTTTGCGAGATGATTAGCCTGTACTGAGAAAAATTTGATTTCCTACAGTTGGGAGAAAATTATAATAAAACGGGTATTGTTACGGGTATGGTTTAAATATTATCGGAATTACAAGTAACTATTTAGTGTAATTATAATTGACGGCACTATATTTCCTAGTTATTGCAACGTTGAATTTATTTGTTAATTGGGTAATCACATGTTTTTAGGCGAGTGAGTCCTTAACATCAATTTACTGTAACACTAATATCAAATTATCGCGGCAGTCACAGTTAAATGTAGTCCTCGTGATGATGATAAAAAATAATAGCAATACGTACTGAATTTTCGAAGTAAAGCTACAAAGTACTTTTTCATTCTGTACACGGAACTGTTTCTTCGCTTGCGGTAAAAAATGAAAATAGTCAATGACCTACAAAGTAACTACGACAAGAAGCTTATCTAGATGTACATATATATTATATGTCAAATCTACGAAAATATCGTCTGGCCCGTCAAGTCGACTTTTCAGAATTTTCCCCCACTCAAAGGCTGATTGTTTTCGCATTTTAAAGTATTCGCAGAATTCACCAGATACTGAAGTATGCTATTGTACAAAATTGAATTCCTTCTTTTTAATTTGCACCCCAAATTCTGTGCGACCCTCTGACCAATATTAATCATCAGAACCTTTTATTCGTTATAATTTACTATGTAGCTTGCGATCTACCAGTGTAAATGAAAAGCACATAATTTCATAATGTGAATAATCAAACACATTCCGTCCGAGCGTACACGCGGTACATCATGTAGGATGCTTCAGGCATCTGAAGGGGATGATAAATGTGGGTACGGCCGTAGAATACTTTTCAAGTGAGACAAATGAAGCTGGAGAATAGGATTGACCACGCTGCCCCTGAAGAATGATAAACCGCTGGAGCTATCGTGGTTCGTTAATTATATTCGGTCTTTGATACCTTTAATGTGCCGAAGAGCTGTGGGCGTGAAAAGATCGAGGGTCTCGCTGGCGTTATTCTACTACTTGATACCGTGAAGCAATAGCAATCCCTCAAGTTTATCATAAAGGACCCCCGATACCCTTTTACCACGAAAAAACATGTCACGTTTTTTAGCCTCACTCGGAGCTGAAAAAAAAAACTCTGCATAGAATACAATGGTCCACGTTAAGATAGCCGACGTCGAGCCCAGCAGCCCGGATACACCGGGGATTAGGCGAGCTGGCTTATTTCTGCACGCTCAGTAAATCGATAAAAACGAACAAAGAGAACAGCTGGGGTTAATTGGAAACGTTCGAATCCATGAATCTATACGATTTACCCATTGCACAGAATTACAGCTGATTTATCGCAGCTTTGTTCATTCTTTGGTTATGGATTTGCGGTGTGTGAATGATTATAATTATATGCCACTACCTCCATTCTGCTATTGATTATTCCATTCCGTCTGTATCATATTCTTACGCCGTGCAGCGTTGTTATTGTGATGCGCACTTTTCTTATAACGTAATAAAAAATTGATCGGTTTATCTGACCCTCTTCCGATCACCTGCGATCTCGTTTATTTTATTGAGTCCGTCGAAGGTGGCTTACGAGCGGTTCTTCAACTGAAGCTTATATGTACAGTTCTCGCAACTTTCGGTGAAACTTTTACAGCGATCGAGTGTAATTTAAACTGATGCGACTAAAGAGTGCAAGCGTAATTGGAAGAAGATTACTCGGCAGTTCGAGATGGATTTACGTAAAAATAGTAGAAGCATCATTACATTTTATTTCAAAGAATTAGTGAAAATTTACAACGAGTGTTTTACAATTTATTAGAAATAAAACCGTACGTCTCGCAACGTAATTTCCCTCGTATTACTTTTTAAAAATCTGTCGAATTGTAGGGACGAATTTTTTCTTCACATTGAGTCAGTGTATATACAGAGTAGCACCTTACTAAAGTAACTAAATTTAAATGGCTAAAAATATATGTCGACAATAGACCGACTCTCTGTAAAAAGGGGCATAGTTTTTGCATATCTGGTTGGCTGGCAGTTGGTTATGTATAACTTTGTATATTGAGCAGGATTGTCGAAATAACGATTCGTTGAAATGCATTAACTGGCGAGAAACGTATGTGTACTAATTATAACGTGCAACGACCCTTTTACAAAGACATTCGAAATATTTTCATCCAAGTTACAAAATAGGTTTCTTTTTTTTTTTTGATTCTCGTTAGATTCGTATAACGTGTTACAATATTATATATTTGTATATTATTTTTTTGACACTTTTATCAATATTTGCATTTATCTGTTCAAACTACATGTATCAGTGGAATACATACATACAGAAAACATATACATGTATCTATTTGCAGTATGCGTACATTATCTACTGGTAGGTATAAAGTTTGAATACGATAGGTAGGTACGTACATGTGTCTTTATGTATACGAATGGTATAGAATTTATCGTAGTTTAACTAATCGTTAAGCGTAGACCCAGCACCACTTTTTACCTAATCCTATTATCACTAGCGATCGCAAGGGAATACGGTCAGTCAAGTTTCGAAAGTGGCCAAGCTTCGGTAAGTCGGGTTCATTTTACTCTCATCGTAATTGGAGACTTTCAAAATCTGTCTGACCTTCCTGTTAGGAAGCCAAGTCTGAGTTACGCATAAAATTATTGTCCCGTTAATCCTATTAGTTTAAAAACATTTCCAGCCAAACTCTACAGTCCCACTCGCACCCTCAAGAATTGTTTAAAATGAAAATTGAAAAGTAAGTAAAGAGAGACAGAGGTTAGAAAGATTAAACCGGGGGAAACGCGAGTAGCTAGTGTAAAGCCTGGCTTGTCGTTTGCGAGCGGTGCTACGAAAATCCCTTTCCTCGATAGAACGTATAAGGTAGATTAGTTGACGAGAGTCTCGCTCCAGCCGTGAACTTTGTAATTATAATGCTAATTTAAACGTATCGTTTTAATGACTTTCGCGGCAAGACTTGGTGAACCGCAGGACGGATTAATCCCCGTTAATAATGGGAGTTCGAAATCTCTCCAACTTAGCGAGGGCAATGTCTATATACCTACGAGAATAAAAAAAAGATTTGAATGTTAATGGTTATGTCGAGCCGCGATGCAGGAGCGCCAGGCTCGGCGAATGCCGAGAAAACGTACCGACGAGTTTTCAAGTCCGTTAGCAAGTCAGCTGATCTGTCGAGCTCGAGCGATTAACATAACAATGACGATCCTACGTGAGCGAGCATTAATTTACGCCTGGGAAGCTCAGAAGTTCGGTCTGGCAGTGTAGCTTTAAAGAAGACCCGTTGTCCTGACCCTGGCGACAGGTCTCGTACTTGGAAGGCGGTATTCGCATCCGAATAACCGGCGAGGTTCAACGGGAATTTCAGCAGGGTCTCTTACTGTGATCCGATATTCCAAGGGATGAAAGCGGAAGTACAAACGGAAGGGACCAACGGCCAAAAAACGAACGCGGACACAGCCGAGGGATTTTCAATTAAACTTTCAAACAGTTGAACGAAATTATAAGTTGCTAGCTACCCTCGTGCGTGTCTTATCTTTCTAGTGTAGTTGTGACTTGGCCGTTGCGAATCTCAAATCGTTTCTACGCTACTAGTAACAGTACGTCATTTTATGGATTCGTGGAACATTTGATAGAGATAGAACAAATTCAGCACACACGATAAACACGCCAAGTTCGTACGTTCTTCTTTAAGGAGTGCCGTTAGTCCCTGCATAAATATAACTACGTGCATACTGAACTTCATACCCCAAAATCCGTTAAAACTGGTCTGACCAATTCAATGATAGTTCATACACTGTACGACGAAGATAGTTACAACCGGTGACGGTGTAGATTTTGCATAATTAATTATTCTTCTTTTTTTATGGTTATATCCCTATCGAATTATGAAAAAATCGAATCAAAAGTAATACTTTCCAATTTAAAGTTGAGACAAAATATCTATCATAACAAACACAAGCCTCTCGATTTGCGAAATGGAATAAAATTATATTTTATTCGCGAATTGTAAGTAGATGTATTCAAAGATGAAGCCTAATATATGAAAATTGGTCTGTTCAGAAAGCGATATAATTCCAATCGTTTTATAAACTGGAATACTATGATTTTTAAGATTAATCCGATCCCTTAGAATTTCTGATGCAACAAGGTGAAATTGGTTATGCCGAAAAAACAGTATCACAATTATTTCACCGGATTTAGGGTTTTGCCGATAATACACGTATATTTAGAATTGAATCGTTACTTCCGCCAAGTGCGTTTTTTCGATATTGTTAAAAGAAAATCGCGCACCTACGTGAATTTTTCGGAGAAGTCCCTTCGATTATCTATTTTGATTTTGGACTATGAGACGACGCTGCGTCATCATTAGGTATTTGTATCACTTCCTCCCTAATTTCGTAATCATAAAGATCCTCAGATCTGCATTTCCGGTTCCGAGTCGTCATGGAACCAACTGGAACTTCCTTGTTGCTGGGTTTCTCGAACGGTCTCAGAGTACCTGGCCTCCCTGAAGACCATTCCCTGCGTCCCCGGTGCTCCGCTGGCAGTGATCGCGCCCTGTTGAGCGTTGCTGAAGACGGAAGAGGTCACCTGCTGGTGGTGCTGCTGATAGGGCATCCGCCTCACGGGTCGCGGTGTCGTTTCCGTCGAACTGACACCGTCCTCGCCGCCCCAAGTTCCTCTGGGAACCCCCCAGTGTTCTGTGAACTCAGAACCGGACCTGGCAAGACTCGGCTGGCTCAACGACCTGACGAGAGACTCGCCTTCGTAAGAGCTTAGACTGGTCAGATCATCGCGATCCGCTCTGGCGAAGTCCCTGACTGTCATCTCCGACATGGATCTGAGATCGGCTTCGCTGCCTCCCCGAGTTGTCGAGCTCAAGCGTCTGTAGCGACCAGGAGGAAGAGGAGCGCCTCCTCCTTGCCGCTGGTCCTGGGTCAGCGTCCTGACGGAGCTGCCGCCGTCACTCTCGTACTCGTAGAGCGTCGGTAGGGACGACCTTCGAGATCTGGTGTCCCACTCGGAACCCTTTCCGCGCTTGTAACGCTGCCCACTTTTTCCGGGCGGAGCCGAAGACGGAGGGCTGAGGATCCTGATTATCACGTCCCACTTCTCCGATGAGAATAGATTCGTGTATCGCACGTCCTTTCTGATCAGCTCGTAATCCTCCTTCACCACAGCCTCGGTAAGAAGAGTGCGGAGGGTGCTTTCCGTGGTGATTATCTCTCGCCACTTGACGCGTTCCTCTTCCGTCAATTCCGCCGCGTGTTGCGGTTCCAGTACACGTATCAGGACGCTCCAATTTGGAACCGGATCTTCGTCCATCATTCTGGACGGCATCTCCACCCTGGGTGTGTACGTCGGCTCTATGTTCGTATCGACCATATCGAGCAGCTCGGGTTCCGGTTCGTGAGGCGTTGGTTCGTTTGTGATGGTAAGATTAGACGCTGAGCTTATGTCAGAGAAGTTCTCCCACTCGGGAGGGGGTGGTGGAAGCTCCTCCGTCGGATAGTTTCGAATGGTCACGTCCCACTTCGGGTCCGGAAGGACTTGTGGCCTGGCATGGTACTCGGTCACTTGCCGTCTGTGACGTTCAATGTCCTCTATGGTCCGCTTCTCCGTTACAGTTCTCAGGAAGACGTCGTCGACCTCGTGCGTCGTAATTTCCGGGCGCCTCTGAGCTACCACAGGCTCGACGAGAGGCTCAACTCGTTCGGCGGGTAGTTCGTGGTGCAAAACAGTCGTGTGCGTGCTCGGCCCAATGGATGGCGGAGGCGGTGGCGTCGGTGCAAGAATGCTGGCGACCTTGTATCTAGCGTGAGTATTATCGGTAACTTCGGTGAGGGAGTGAGTATCCGTCAACTCCGTATTCAGCGAGGTCAATGACCTCGGACGATGAATAGCCATCGGTGGTTCCATCGCCTCTCTCTCGGCCTGCTTCCTTAGAATCCTCGAGTACACAGGCGGTGTTTGCTGTCTGGATATGGTGGCGTTCGGGGGATAGTGCAATTCGGGAACGTACGAGAACGAGGTCATCTGAGGTGCAGGTGGGACGGGACTCTCCATCGATCTGGCGGACTCCTCTCTTTCCAAAATTGTCGTCAAGTTTCTTTCGAGGGCAATGCTTGCGTCGGACTCGGACGGCAACGGACTAGGTGGCGGAGGTGGCGCTCTCTTCACTCTCATTTGCACGTCGAATTTGGGTTCTATTGGAAGAGCAACGGGGTGTCGAGGAACTGCGATTCTGGATGCATTGGCGGCCGTCATTGCCGAGGTCTCCGCGTCCGCCACCGATTCCGAATAGAGCGAACTCGGTGTGCGAATCTCGGCCTGCTGCTGGTGCATGAAAGCTTTGTTATCGTAGGATCCAGCGGAGGAAACCGGTAAGGAGCGTTCTTCGTCAACTTCCGAATGGCTCTCACTCGGATAGTCGCTGGGAAGGGTGTCTGAATGGTCGATGACGAGATTGGTCTCGCTTCCGGAGGATGACGGAGCTGCGTGAAGGAGCGCGTGAGCCCTGGGTATCTTGAGACCCTCAATCATGGACAAATTGCTGAGGGATGATGTCGACATTTTTGTTATTTCAGAACCGGATCCGGTGCTGAACGGATGCCGGTGAATAACGCGAACGTTTCTTCGCTTCAGGCACATGTACGAACAGCCCAAGCCAATAAGTAGAAGCGTGAGGAACAGGATTGCGCAGATAATCAGAAGGATTTGGAATCCCTGGAGTGGTGCTGGCAGGACAGGAACTACGGCTGGTTCATCGCTGTAATTATACCGATAATGGTTATTGACAATTCCCATCCCAGCCGATACTTTTTAATACAATATTCACTCACGTTCTTATACGCTGCGTTATCGGTGGTACTATTACCACTGGAGGAGGATATCTGCAAACAATGGTGATAACCTCGTCACCTTCCATTTCGAGACCAGGATGGAATCGCACCACGATGTTATTAGTGAAAACACGCTGGGGATCCTGGACCGTGCCACAGCCTATGTTGAAAAAATGTCGATTATTATGTTCTTGAGCTCAAAGATGCCTCAAGTGAGTAGCAATACGCACCTTTAAGTGGCAATTCTAATTTTGTAAAATTAGCGCCGTTTCCTCTAGCCATACAGGCACTGTTGCGATCAAAGTCAGCGTAAGCTACACCGTAAAATGCTTCATTGAATTTTAGCTCGACTTCCATGCTGCCTTGAGCACAGTTCAGATGAGCTTTAGTACGATTTAGGGATATGTCTGAAGAAATATCATCCAATTTTGTGACTTTGCCGTCCAGAACGGTACTAGGCGGGAGTCCTGGCTGGTACTCGATGCTGTTTGCCTGGGAAGCATAGTTGCTCTGAGCCAACACCTGCGTGAATAACGCCCCGAACACGGGGATCAGCAGGTACAGCGTCATCTGAAAATGATAAAAAATAAAATAAACTTTAATTGTAAATTTTTTACTAAAGCTCAAAACATATGCGACAAAAATCCCCAATTGGATGATATCAAATGTTTCTTAAGCGTAATCGTAATTATTGATTTTCAAGTCCAATTTGATGGTTTTCGGTTTGATTGACAAAGTTATGCCTAGATGCAAGATCCCAGCACAGTGTACCATAGACATGGAGAACTATATGTAATTTGCAACCGGCTACGAGTAGATAGTAATACGATCGTTACGTTACGCGCCAACGGCACAAATAAGATTTTCCCAGTTAGAGTCCAGCGAAAGTTGTTCCGGTGGGAAAATACTGATATTCTAACTAGCGCACGCTAAGGCCAGTTTCGCATAATTTGCAAAGATCGTGATTCCAACGTGTCAACCAATCTTAATCAATTCATGAAACGAATTGCGCCAAGCAAGGCCCAAAATGGATCACTGCCTTTAGACTTCACAATCACTTTCACCAGCAGTGATTGAGAATATACGATCACTCCACGTACGCGGCTATAAGCTGCCCAAGGACAATGCGCGTTGGACAGTCTGCAAGGAGCCTGCATTCCAATGTACTGGTTGAACTCGCTTCGCGTTCGGACGAATGGAAAACGAAAAAGAAGCGAGAACTTTCAGCGTTTCAAAGTGCTGAAAAGTTTGACGTGAAATTGAGCCAATCCAGTAGTGCCGAAATTGTGTAAAAAAACAAAAATCAATAGTACGACCTGGTTAGCAAGAGACGGTGCGTTTTTTGCCGAATAATATGTTACTATACGTAAAGCTTTATGTAAGTGGTTACATCTGAAAATGAAATTGGTTTTGTAGAAATTACCAATTTCCTAAAATCTCAAAGTTCACAATTTAACCACCACTGATGTACTCAGAATCGCATACTGATGTAAAATGTGATGCTATATTATTAGTGTGACTAAAATTAAACGTCCTTGTTCTCAAGGTTACTTGTGGGCGACTACTTTCCACCCCGCAGAACGAACTCAATCCCTTTGATTAAAATGTATTGAACAGAGTTAGTCTAACCTTATCGTAACAATTACGACAGCAGTGAAAAGATCTGTAGAATCGACAAACTTGTAAATTATGTCAGGCTGTAAATAATAAAAATTTCATGAGAACTTTTCATTATCTTTTTGTAATGCGCATAGCAAAAATTTTCATAAATACACGTGTAAATCGATCTTCGCAAACCGCGCAGCTCACTACGAAGACAATCGATTTTAATACCTCTTTTAACTAGGTGAAACTAAACTATTCTCGATTGTTTAGATCAAAATTTGAAAGGATATCCTTGACTTTGTTGAAGTTCACTCTTTCGGAGAAAATCCATGGCATCCTCTCCAAGGAATCCCGTCCCCATTTTCTTTTGTTCGCCCATTCTTCGAACCATGCTTAACTACACCCACGGCTACAATCACCTTGACGATCTTTCGTCAAGCGTAAAGTGTCCCTATACCGCGTATCAGATTCTACCTCACTCTCTCGCTATTTTTCTCTCTTCTGCCACTGTTTTTAGCACTTGCACTACCTATTCGATATCTTTGAGCACTTTGAACAAAAAGACGGCGGAGACTCGTCCGTCGTCTGTAAGGATTGATATTTCCCACGAAGGTAGGATTCACCATCGTGAATTCCTACGACGTTCATCGAGCCAGTGGCCCTTTTTTGTGCAGTTATTTTGTCCGTCGGGAGCAAAGTCCAGCGAGGGGTCTCCGTCGGGATTCACTGTCATCGGTAAGTAACGTCATTCACGTTAAACGGGGGATCGCCAATTCGCCAGCAGAATCCGAGCTACGGGTCGCAAAAATTCTACGGTATTTTTGCGTGAACAGTCTCCGACCTTGGACAATCCGGTTATGGAGGAAAGATACGATCTGAGCAAGTTCCACGAACATATTTTTTCCCTAGTTGAATGTATCTCTGCGTAAAACACATGATACGAAAGCAGCATGTCCCGGCGGGTAAGTTTTGATTAAATTAAATAGGAAAATTCAGCACGATTGGTGGAGGTAGAACTGTATTTCAAATGACCTCCAAACTGGTAAGTGATAATTTAACTCTTCGTTCATCGAGTCTGAATCGTTCGATAGCATGTTTTTTTTTTCTTTTTTTTAAGTTTAAATCACTAACGGGATACGGTCGCTTAATCAAGCATTCGCGGTGAAGCTTAGACCTCGCGCAGCCTCTCACTGATCTGTAAATGCGTGCGTATAATATACGTATATACTGTGAATGGCTGTAACTGTTTGCAGCGTATTGGTATGTGTAGGTGCAGGAACTGGACGATGATGTCAGACTCGATGAAAAACGTGTGGGCAGAGATCGGAGCTTAAGTGTCCAGATTGAAAACATACGGATGATTCGTGACTTACAATTAATGACGACTGCGAGATTACCGGGATAATAATTTGCAAAGGCGCACCACGCCGTGAAATGTACAACGGTAATTCGATTTTCAATTTAACATAATGGTGGATCCACATCGGGAGATGTCGTTAGTACTTTTTGCCGAGTCCCAAGACGCGTAACCACTGGGTTAGGCAAATGTGAGCTGGAGTACGTGATCGAATACGGAATGGCGCCAAGTGTGTACAGAGCTTAGATTCCTGCAGTATTGACGTACGCGAAACGCGAAACGTGAAACTTAACTGCAGAATCCAGTCAGTCAGTCAGTGAAGTATGTAGAGCAAGGCTGCAAAGCGTTGTGTAAGAAACGGTCGTCTCCTCGACGACTTTCGAGTGTGTCTGCCAACTTTGAAACAATGCATTCATGTCGGCGTACATCCCTCGAGATTTCCTTTTGCTTCGGGGAACCTTTCGGTGGTGTTCAGTTCCTCGAAGGATATTAACATCGCTCACTCAGGGAGATTGCGTAGGTACAAAGAGGAGTCGAGTTCACGGGGGGGGATTAATCCTAACTCCATTCGTCTTTACCGTATAGATGTTTGAAAGTTTGACGAGCGCTCAGAGAACGTTCGGATGAAAATTTCGTCCATTTTTAACAATGGGATTTTCGCTCGCCTCTTCTTCACGGTACATGCTCCGGTGCACCAGACACCGTTACACTAACCATTCTAGCTAGTTTCGTCGGCAAGATGATGTATCAACATTATCAACAATGCAATGCATTTGCATTTTATTTGTGATCATAATATTTTTTAGTATCGAATATCATACTCGTGACAAATATGCTGTTTTATTACCTTGGTCACGTAACGATGACCCATCTTGTTCCAGGTAAATTAATGTCTCATCGCCGTCCCATGGCTGGAAGTTCTGCAAAAGAATTTTTAATCGTGAAAACATTATGAATTTTATCAAACTTGTACACGCATAAAAATTCCATATGGAGTGTAACTGTTTTATTATGGATATTTATTTTTACCACCTATACTTTACACATTGTTGTCCGAACATAATGAACAAAATCTATACGCTGTATTCAAAATTCTATAAAGGGTTTTGTATTCATTAAAAAAAGCTTCTGGCAATGCACTTCGTAATCGTAACAAGAATCAATTGGATTGTGTTGAAAAGAAAAATTATCGTGTTCTTGTCTAATTGTAAACTTAAAATTATTTTCGTGAAGAATGATGATGGAATTTTTAGTATACGCATCAATACTTCGAAATTCAAATTTTTAGTGATCGCACATCTAATTAACTGCACTTGGTTGGATAGCATGTTTATTCATGTCTTTCATTTTCGGTACATGTTCAAAAGTACTACGAAAAACAATGACATCAAATGGGTAAACCCGAAAACTAAATCAATTACAACTCATAGGTATGCGTTCTTGGAGTTTGACTAGTAATAATTTGCAACTGCTGTCAGAATATTCTTCCAATTAGGTTTCTCATTTGCAAAAAGAGTCATAAACCGCGTAATCCGAGTAACGAATCACTTATTGGTTACTGAAAAAGTAATCAACGTTATTAAAATTTGAAAACAGGGTGCTTATTCAGCACTCCCAGGTTCTGTACTCCGTTTACATCATTAGTAAATAAATCATGATCAAATGTGCACGATGGCGGGTTGCTGTTGTGCCGAGAACTGTGATAAATACGCCGCCGAGAGGAGCTTGAACGGTGCTACAAGGCGCAGAACGTGTTGCTGTCACGATACATTTACTGTCTTTCGACTGCCCCGTTGTCCGAATAAATAAAGGTCTGGCAAGTTGACTCGCGAATGCTTTTGTACAAGAACGCACCTAGGTTTCAAGTATTACGTAAGTTAACTGGTCGGCCAGCGATTAGGACGACTACAGGAAGACCCGACGAACAGAGCTTACAGGCCTGTTAAAGACGGAACCAATGAGCTAGACAAGCCATCGCGCGGCGATACGAAGACGACCTTCGACATTTCCGGCTCTAAAAACATGCAGCACGTAACGCGTCGCACAGCAGAGTAGATGCGACATCGACGCAGATAGGAAGTTTTATTACTAACGACGAGAAAGAATGAGGGGGAGGAAGAGGAGAAGAAGAAGAATAAGAAGAAGTCCCATGCATGACTCGTTATGAATTGTCAACAAGGATCGTTGTTGGAAAATCGTGTAACACGTATGTCTTCTTTGTTCCCGTCTCGTATATGCTTCCATCCGTTCATTATTCAGGTACCGAGCCATACACCTCGCTCCTCACGCACTCGAGCAAAGACCGCTGACCCCTTCTACAACTCGTCCCGAAAAGAAAACGCTCTCTTTAGCCGAATTTCAGACGTATCCATGGCATCCGAATTCACCTTTTAATTTTCACCCATTCGCGATTATCCCATTGAAATTCACGACTCATCCACCGGCCTTGTTTACACAAGAATAATGGATATTCCAATTCGAATAATTTTACGAGGAATACGTGACGGCTGTTGGCGCTGCGAGCTGAATCGTTCTTGACATGCCTGGGCTAAAGCATCGCCCCTCTTCTCTCTCTTTCCACTTTACTGACGTCGTGAGTTTAAAATTCGGGCGGAGAACGGATGCTATTGAAAAATTAATGAGAAGTCTAAGGCTCGGCGTGACTCAACACTCATTGTTGCCCTTGTGACAACTGCCTGGTCGCACCTCTCGATTTCCGCGAAACAAACACCAAATTCCAATGCTCTTTTCCCGCAAGGTTTCGGTTCCCGTTCTGCCCGTCTCCAGCCCCGCCATATCAGTGCACTGGGACATCCCGTAGTTTCGAATGAAGCTTTCTCAAGACGGTGAGGTTCGCTATGCAGTTGTTCTTCCGCACTCGAGTGTAACCTGGCACAAGAGCCAGGGCGATCGGTACCGTTGGTTCGTCCTAGAGCGCGCGGATTGCGACAGCACTGATTGTGAGGTTGACGGAGGCGGGAATGCAAAGAAAATTCGCGGCTGTTTTTGGCCCGAGGATTTCTCTCCGGTACCTGCGGCTCCGCGAAGTGAATTTTTCCTTGCATTCGTTTCGGTTGGTATCAATCACCCGGATTGTCTTGACCGTCGACACTGTCACGACGCGACGCGACGTCGGAAGCTTGGATAATTCGATCCCAGCAACCCAACTGCCGAATGGCAACTGAGAAGTGAGATGACGAGAAAATTGATATTTCGTGGAACTAAATGAAATTTTTCAGCTTGTCGATTCTCCGATCGAGCTCTGCGGAGGAAACTTGACGTAGCATTCGCTTCTGTTAAATAATTCCGCTTTAGCTGCCTTCAGGCACGATTAGGGTTTCCATTAGTTCTATGCACTGACAAATTATTTCTACTTTTCCTCCAAACTAATCAACCAATGGGTTAATCGATGCGAACGGAACAAGTCTTATACATTTTACGCCACGGAATCTCTAATCATTAGCGGTCCGATCGTTCGAAAGAAGGCCGCAGAGTTGCTGGCGCAGACTGCGAATGATATGCCTTTATGAATGTTACAGCTAGAACCGTTCAGGTTCCACAGCGGTAAGTACAACCTGTTTGGAGTTTAACGAAACTTTCATCAGTTTTAATTGACGCATAGTAAAGCTAGGAAAAGTATCACACACTCTTTTTCAACTACCTCCATTTTGCACCTGGTAAAGTGTTACGTTCTGTGAAGTGACACCAGTACCCAATGTTGAATTCAGTATAACCTCTAGTTTAACGTCTATTCGACCAGAGTAGTACGATTAAGATTGTGAGGTTGCTGATATTTCTTCCCCACAAAACCGTATCCACTTTTTTCCAGTTTGTGCAAATGACCTTGGAAATGTTAAATCCGACCGTATAATCTTGGTTCATGATCTTCAAGCTGTTTGCTGCATCGCTTGTCTCTGTACGATCTCGCTCCGTAAAGTGACTGTTATTTTTCTCCAGCTCGACAACCCGCGTGTAGGAATCTATGTTGTTATAATCATAATAGGCGTTATAACTTATGTGCATACTATAGGATGTCCAGGAACGTACAGTATGTTGTTGTACGCGTGTGCCCACACAAACGTGGTACATACCGCCGACCGCCGCTCCAACTTTTTCGTTTCAGGCGTCAAATAAGACCGGCCGAGTCGATATTGTTGCGCAAAGGCTAACTTTCACTGCTTCGTGTCCTGTGCCACGCCATATACTCGTAGATACGAACGGTTTACCCAACACACCGACAGCCAGGCACGCAGCCTCCGTGTATTTCCAGTCAGCGCATATTACGCTTTGCACACATGCGTGAGCTGACCACACTTACGTGTCAAGAGACTGGGATGGCGTGTGGCGAACGGACGAGGACCGGACCCGCGGAGAGGCGAAGACTCTACCAATGACGTCATTTCGGGCGAGAACCAACATGGCGGTCGCGTCATTCGGAGAATTATTCCGGGGACGTCGAAACCATCTGGAAATACGGTTCCTCGTTACGAGTAAGGAGCACGCGATATTTGGAGTACCACAAGCTCTTTCGCGTAAACCAAGGCTTCCCGAGGCTCTTATCATGCGTTCAACCATCACCGTTGTTGGTCTTTTCGATCTAGGTATGTACCTGTGTGCGTTTTCGGCCATGATCGGTCTATAAATAGAAAAATCATCCTTTCACACCGTGCGAATGGATCGAGCAAACTTGTAAACTGGCAGGAGCGTGGATGGCTAGCATCTTGCGTTGCACGTGTATGTAACTGACGTAGAAACGATGTACAACGCGAATGCGAGCGCGGCGGTAACAACGACGAAACATTATCGTGACGCAACCTGGTCGAGAGATAATAAAAATAACAAAAGCACACAGGCCTCACTTGAAATAATCGTAATAAAAGGTGGCTACAACTTCGTGAATGTCGATTGTGGCGTGCGGAGCAGCGCGAGAGAGATCGGAAAAATTGGAAACCTTGGAAGCTTCGGTCACGGTACAGAATCACGACGTATTTATGCATACTGTATACACGGAGGTGACGTACGCCGTCTGTTTATTCGGCCTTCACTCCGGGTATCGGATGGGAGAGTTTGATGTCGCACTCCTAACGGCCATCTCGCGTTCGCACAATGTATACGCAAAGCAACGGCTGACTCGGTGCAGCATCCGGAGAAATAGTCTTACCCAAGCGTCTCGGTCTCCTCGAGGGTCTCTGGCACTGACTGCACTATTCCGCACACATTGATCACTCGGTAAAGACCCTTTACTCGTTACAGCGTGTTTGCGTTTAGTTGGCAAAGAATATTCTAGGTGTTAGGCGTTGCGCGTAGTTCGGACGACTGCGGAATCGGATGAATCGGTTGACTTGGTTCTTGGAACGGATGATTGTTACTGGGTTATTTAACCAAGGTTACATGCGTATCAGGCGGTGAATCGGTTAGGGCGAAACTGACCAAATTACGTAGAAACACACACCGTTTTTGTTCGTTTGTGAAAAGTATAAAAAAAAGTATCGAATCGGCAAAGCAGCCTCGCTACTCTAGCTTGGCTCACTGGGAGGCGAGGCTGACGGCAACTGCAGGCTGCCGATCCAAACTTCCCCGCGTTTCCCTCACCGCCGTCGTGATGGACTCCCCACCTTCCTCTGGAGTGGCCAGTGTCTCCGTCCTTTGCGGTTCGGTTTCTTTTCCACTACCTCCTTCTCTCTTTGCTCTCACCTGAACAACAATCGCATTTTCTCTCTTGGAATATATTTAACGGCGTAGTCGCCTTGTGGTATTGTACATCATGTACAGCATGCACTTAAGGCCCGTGCCCGCTTTCCGCGGTCTCTTTTTTTTTTCTTTCAATAAACACAGCACAGATCATCTTCCCCGGTAGATTCTTCTCACTCTCCTTTTTGCAACGTTTCTTATCACTTTCTTTACCCCACACTTTCCATCTACTTTACCACCGTTTTCGATCTACCTTTCAATCAACCAAGATCATTCCAATTTCACCATCCGATTTTTCCGCCGATTCACAACAGATGCAACGCTTCTGCAGACTTATAATTACACAGCGATTAGTACCTTAAGCGGAACAAGATGATTCGACGAAACTTTTTGTCTAGAAACTTGATTGATATTTGTGTAAGTAGATGTTTCTACACAATGGTCAATGATTTCTCATCTTTAGCAAGATACTGCGTTTATGTAATTAACCATTATGCATAATATCGCATGCTAAATGGTGAAAATTACTAAAGAGCACGAAAGAACAGCGATGAACAGGTTTTATTGATAAATACAGCTGTTATACGTACACTCGCTGCTTGTTAATTTCATTTGTAAAAATTTCTTCTAATAATCACTGTAATTATACCGTATGAAAATCACCTCCTTGTGCACTTATACTGCGTATGAATTCTTTCAGCAATTGAAATATGTAACTCTAGAACCATTTATGGCAAGGAAAGTATCCGCTTCTGGTACCCGATGCTACGTTTTATTCGTACTGACTTATTTTCATTTCGTTACAAGCTTTTTACATGAATTGCGTTATTATCTCTCAGGGAGTAAGAATTTTGAAAGTTACCGCCTGTCAGGAAATTCAATTTAACGTGTGTACTCAGCCGTCCCAGTTTACTGTTATGGAAGAAATCTTCACGCAATGCAAATCTGAATGTTCAAGTGTTTTCTGCGCACAAGGCAATCGGTAGCGGAGTGCCGATAATTGCATACGTTCACTTCGACTGAAAGAAATTATATAAAAATTATCTGACAACGATCGGAATGCTTTTAATTTTTGATGAAAATGATCTATAACAGTCGCCTCTCGCTACGGTTGAGCGATTGCTTATATCAAATACTAAATAATAATTTAGTGGAGTAAGGCTCCGGTCAAGCATCTCTAGACACCAGGTTCGATTCCTGGCTCCGTCGTTCATTTTTCGAAATCACCAGTTTTTCGAATTTATATCTCCCAACAATGAACTTCTCCTAATTAATGATATGCACATCCGCATATCATTTATTAGACGGCTTTGCCCGTCTTGCGTGGCTTCCCATCGGAAGCGTAAGATTCCAACATGTAAACATTCATCTACATACATTTTTACATCGGGTGCTCAAGAGACGAAAACGTTCTATTCACTAAATAATAATTATCGACGACGAGTCGCATTCTTCACTCCAAAACATTACACCGACAAATTTCTACTTTCTAGCCTGTTTATACCAGCGAGTCTGGCACCTCGTAATCCGTTGTTTCAATATTTGCTTCACCGTTTCAAACGAGGATCATTCGTCGCGGCATTTCAGGCACGAATAGACAACGGACGTTGACAATCGCGGATACCAGGCTTCAACATTTGCGTGCTCTTGTCATGCTCCCACGAACTCTATACGTGCTTCGGTGTGCTCGACTAATCCCTGCAACCGGGTATAAATATCTTCCCGGTTTCAATGATTCTGCAATTTTGATATCGCAGGTGAGAAATCGAAATGCTGGCATGCACGCAACGGATCCTGCACCAAGGCTGAAGGCTGTACCTACCTTATCTAGACGGTGGCTCGTGTGGGTAGCGGCAAATGAGGACCGCCTACTCACCTCAAAGTTCAAATTCTATAGCTATGCGAAGCTTTCCTGCGCACTGTTTCACCTCTACAGATGCATGCCTAAACCGTACGAATTCATTAACAACTTCCGGCTCCCGTCCGCTTCCCTTTGCTGTTCCTCCTTTACTCCACCCCTGCACCACCCTGCAATTAGATGGGCTAGATTTACCTTGGTCAGGATGCGTTTACTGCATGTATGAGGTGTGCCTAACCTTCGTATTGAAACACACGTGCGTATGTGTGTATTCTCCTACGGCTACACGGGGTGTTCCGGAATAATGTACCGTCCTCGTGTCAAATGGTATTTAATGCGAGTTCCGTTCAATTTCCAACATGGTGAACCTTCAAGCTGTGTCATAATTTATCCAACAATACCTACAGAATCGTAACATTTTGCTGGCGACAAAATTGGTTTTATATGGTTGATCGACTGAAATCCTGAAATCGACTTTTTAATCGAATGAAGAAAGGATAGCAATCTTGAACTACGAAGACATTGCAAATTTTGCTAGACTTTTTTATTTTTCTCCGAATGAAAGTAAAATTCTGTAAGCATTATTCTGTACATTGTTACGCTTCTCAGTCTTTATCCGGGACACTTGAATAAGTAGATACAAATCTACTTCGAAGAATGATAAAAAACATTTTTTCCGATTATGTACATATACGTACGTACGCGGAGTTTATTCGTTTAGTTTGGATGATCCGTACTCGGTTGCAGCCACGTCATTCGAATGGAAAGTAAAGCCAAACGAGAGAATATCGCAATCGACCTCGACGATTATATTCGCTAATGTAAAAACTGAAAATCTTGTCGTACACGATCACCTTGATTATTTTGATCAATCAGCTCCGAGCAATGAGCTGAAATTAATATACAAAATTGCGAGGGTTACCCAAAAACGAGACTGCAACGGAAAAGCTAGCTAGGTCTAATCTTCCGGGAATCATCTGAACGGAAATGAAACTTCCTTGTCCCTGCGTCCACATTATCCTAATTTCATTCACATCAGGTCTTATACGAGTCTCGAGGGCGCTATGCATGTTTCAGAGCACCGCGTATATGTGTATGTATATAGAAATTCTGGCGGGTAGATTTCGGGTATTGTAAGGGACACGGAGCGCAGGTGGGTAGGGTCACGCTTCGAAGGGTCAGTTAATCACTCCCTCGTCGTCGCTTATTGTCGCTGCACCTGTCCCCCGGTTTTCGTCTCTCTTTTCTCGCTTCCTTCCTCGCCGCTCTGCACTGATAAAGGTGATGAAAATCAGATCGAACTGACATTGTGCCTTTGTTGATTATGCTTTTTCAGGTCAGGTTTAGAACCTTCTGAAATCAATGCCGGTACATGCAAATGGAGTCGGAGTATCCTCATCGTGTCGAACAAGTCACATGCAGACTTAATTTGATGAGTTCACCTAGAGAATTAGTTACTTTTTCCCAAAAAAAGGGCCCAAGTTTTAGAGTGCACAGATTTTACAGTATCGATAAGAACTTAGAGGGTAAAAAATATTTATCTCAAGGCTGAAACGATTTTCAGGGATGTTGGAACGTTCCGATCATTAACTTTCACGTCAATCTATTGCACCATGGGAACCATTACACGTTAGCTTATAAAATTTAACGATGCTTCGCGCAACAGACTTGTTGCCTCGAAAAGTAGGTGGTTGACTCTTCTACTCTACCGTATACTTACACTGTCAGTATCATTGTTTGCTTCAACGTACTGTCGGAAGGTTGACAATGTAGCCTGCTCGACTTATGAATTACAGACCCAGCTGCCTCCATCCGGATCACGTAGGAAAAGTCCCTCACGCGCGTGTGTTACTGTGTAATCCGACTATCCCACAGGGCGTCAAGTGTACTGTAGAAATTTCTCCCAACGGTATCACAGAAACCTCTGGTATGGCACCATTTACTCTAAAAGCATAAACTTTCGAAGCGAACCATAACCATTTCGGCACGAACTGTTCAGACTCAACGTTCAAGAATGAAAATTTACTCTAGGAACCTTTGCTGCAGAAATAATGTGTCAGTCAATTGCCAAATCGACAAAGTAAGAGGATATCTAAAAAAAAATTACGTTGTCGAAAAATCACCACAGTCAAAATCTCCATATGAATGGTCAAAAATAATTAATTCAACAAAATGAAAATCCAGTCGAGAAATCCGGTGGCACGAGTAGTTCGTATGAGTTTTTCACGATGATTCACTCTGTGAACGAATAATTATTCTCAAAGACGATTGTCTCCTGTAGCAAATTGAACCTGAAGTAAATATAACGACGTTATTCGAATGTCACGTTCATTATCGCGAACTATGTGCGTACACAATACCATATGTGAGGCAGATTTACACAGCTGCAGTGTAATCTAGCAGCCGTACGCATCGGTTTTAATTGATTCGATAAACGTCGGCTCTTGTGTGTATACGAGCACAAAGCAGCAGCGGAAGAGGACCAGTTTTTCATCCTTCAGGTTATTATAATTTTTTCTTCCTTATCATTGCTTCAAATCAAAAGATCCTCTCTTTCGTATTGCCTTATTTCGCATCGTATAAACTTTTTTCTTCGTCCTTTTCCTCCGCGTCTCGGCTCTTTTCCCCGCAGGGTTCACGCGGCCGTCTCTCCTGACGACGACGGTCAGCCTCTCGGCTGACACTCTCTCTCAGCCTCTGCCGGTGTACCGGCCCGTAAATGGCGACTTGTACTTCGAGTTTGGAAGCCTTGGGCGCCCACGCGGTCGCCTTCTACCCGCACCGACACCTTATGGATTCGCTTTTCTTCAACTCCCGGCGTTTCGCAATTCTGCCAGAGCACGAGCTGTCCGACGTGGAGTTAATTAAAGGCGATTAAAAGGCACCGCTTGCACCGTAAACGCATGTCGAACTGCATTCGTACCTCTCACTTATTTACACACTGTAAATATAGGCATAATAAGACCATTATTTCAGTAGCAATCCTGCAGTATGCTGTCATTCGTTTGCGTCGAAGAATGAAATCATTTCACACCGATCATTTTTAGTACCGCGCTCTCGAACAAAATGGTTACGTGTTCAAAATAGTTTATCAGTCGATCAGTCAATAAATAATAATCATCTCTTATAATGTACATTATAATTCAATTGTGAAATACGTATTCCATTCGCAATAAATAATTATGATCTGATCCTGATCATTTGAAATTTATTGTTGTTCATCGCCAGACTCGTTTTATTTCAGGTACCCACCTGAGATAATTTTAAGTAAAAACAATACAGAAACAAGCACACATAGTCTAGTTTTTGAATCGCCATTCCATGATATCCGAATGATTCGAAGATGCAAAGTTGAGTTTTTGGATGTATTTGGAATATTTGTAATTTCCTTAACCTATTTCAGAATGCCACGGCTATTTTTGCCGTTATTATCTCAGTGTCATTAATGCCGCTGTTATTATCATCGTCACGTACGGGCGCAGAACGACTAGAATCGCCGTCCGCACGCGAGAATGGACGAGTATTCTGAACTTGGTCGATTTGTATGCGCCCGCCGTATCGCGTTGTGTCTATCGTAGGGAAGATCTTGAAGGTTTCGAGAAATGGAAAACAAGAAAAGGTACAAAATCAGTGTTTGAAACGCCGCCGACATACATGAGTAGCTGAGGGACATTTCAGACTTCAATAATTCCAAAATTCCGAAGAAACTCTTCAGTCAGAAAGCGCGGTATCGAATTTATTTTCAATTGGCAAGCACAAGCTCAAAGCTTTTACCACCAATTTATGACACGTTTGTATATTAATTATTTGAAGCTGGTTCGAACTAGTAAGGAAAATCAAATTAGGAATGCGTTGTTGCATCGTCGCTTTTCCCGCGGTTGTTCAAAGCGGAGAGCGTGTCTTGGCACTTTCTCCGTTCGCAGCCGAAGACCTTGAGTCGAGGCATCCTCCCATATCTCGCGTAGCTAGTGTAGGTGCGCGAGTTTTTAGTCCATTATAGAATGAGTCCCTTGGGCATACTACATATTTTTTTCTCTCGTCATTTTATTCTGTTATAATTTGATGTTTTTGTAACTGAGCCTCTTCGAGTGATCGCAGAATTAAATTTCTACAAAAAGTAGTTTCATATCAAAGCAAGCTGTTGGCTAAACCTACACAATACGATTTGCTCACGGACATGATACTCGAACTTGCTACTTATTCTTGTAAAAAACCCACAAACTTTGCTTGGACTGATTAAAAAAATTGCATCCAAGTATACCCGTGTAGGTATATATCAAATATTGACGGATAAAATAATATTCTACATCCGGTGGATGGATTCTTGACACTTATAGTTTCGGTTATATTGCCTTTGGAATTTTTCCGATGGTCAATTTATTAACAACGCGTTTATTTTTCGGTCGATATTCTGATTGGGAGACGAGATTTCGTTAATCAGCCTTCGGGTTAGGAAAAAAATGTATTAAAGAACAATCAACATTCTGGAAAGCGTGTTAAGATTGAATAGATACGTGACCAAATACTTCACACCTGTAACCACGCACTTTTTTATTCTAATAACATTTTTCTTTATGCACACGACGGTACAATAAAACCGCGCGGTGTATCACGACTATTGTCACGAATACAAAGCTGTAAATATTTGTTCGGGATTTATTATGTTTGGTCTCGAGCAGTACATATTATCACTACAGAATCGCGATTTAACCAGTCACTTCCATTCAAATCTCAATCAGGTTAGGAATAATAATAATTATTATTCTAGAAACAAGAGTCAACTCGAGCCACGACATTGTTTAAATTACGCGTTGAATTACGTGCACATAAAATATTTTTGTTTAGTGCAATTCTTATTCAACTGTGAATCGAACAGAATTTCGTCGCAGAGCAGTGAGAGAAATTAATTATAAAACAACTTTGGGATATTGTACAAACAGCAATAAAAGTTTGAATTAAGCCTATCGGTTCTTCCAAAATCTTTACCAAAATGTTGGTTTCGTTTTAAATATATCAACTCCGCCGATCGCGTCCAAGAACCTTTCATACACGTAATGGTCATTTGATAAATCGTAAAAAACCAACTTCAGTTTATTGTGAATGTTGACAGTGGCGTATTAAAAAGAAAGGGGATAGTCCGAATGGTCAAGCTGTATTTTTTAGGTAAAACAACTTTCGATTGTTACGACTTGCACGTTGAGAACACACCTACACAAGCACATTACAGTGTAATAGAAAGCCGTCGAACCGCGATAATATCCGTCAGTCAGCCGATTTCTGTTCAGCTTAAACGTGGCCCCTGATACACCCACAGAAATAGGTATGTAGGTATAAGGCAGACCTCGCGGAACAAAGACGGCTAGACAAGCGATCATTCGGAGGTGGAAGAAAGGGGGAAGCGAGGCCATTTCGCACATGGTCAACCGGTGCTCATCGGCGACGCTCGAGTCTCTCGCTCCTCAGCTTCGCGTCTCCGATCAGCCTCCGACCACGGATGCTGCTCGCTGGTCCTGGATGCCCATCGTCCGTGGGCGACGACGGGTGCTTCGGTCCATGCAACGGGTGGCCGCGGCTGTCGTTCGCGCCCGGGCAGTAACCTCTACTCGGCGCGTCAGCTCCCCGTGGGCCACGCGAACCAACGAACGAACCAACGAACCAACGAACCAACGAACGCCTTCCACTCGATCCTGTGAGATTCCTTCCCGCGAGCAACGCGCATCTTGAGCGTAACTACCGGTTAGCTCAGGCGCGGAGTCAGCCAGCGAAAGTCCCCCGCGTACTTCGGCTCGCTGAAAATCGTCGGATTTACCCAACGAGTACTTCACTACTTCAACTTACCTTCCACATCAAGCGATTTTTACAGACGAGCTTTTAACCCGATGCCCATGCTCGACTGCGAACAGAAAACTATGTATAGAAAATTCAACTCGTGTATAATCTGTTCGAGTTTTTGTACACGGAAAAACGCTATTTTGCCATTTTTCATTAATTGCAATCGTCACCCTGAATCTGTTCGATTTGTCGAGCGAGAAAGGAGATATAAACGCATTCGTAGCCTGCGTATGTTTCATGCAGCGCTTCGTACAGAAAGATCCGTTACCAAACGTCTATAAATGGAACCACATGCGTATTACACAAGATTATTGCGTTATATAATATTTTGTACTTCTGCTTAGTTTCTTTTTTTTTCTTTAACTTCTTTTCGATTCTTGCCTTTTCATTGGTTGTTTGAGGTTGTAAAAGACGCTTGATATATTCCACCGTGGAGTCTTTTTTTTTTTACTCTTTCCACGTAAGTGCGATTGAAACGACGTATAAAGACATTCGTGAATACACGTTTCGTCCTCTGAACTCAATGGGTTGTTCAGAATTGAAAGCGGCAAAATAAAAAAAAGCTTTCAACGAGAAAATAAGTGTCATCCATTATGAGGCACGCGATTTTAATGTTGAAATGACAAGATGATGATATGTAACGTATAACAATCGATCGGCCGATTAGATGTACGGTGACCATTGTGTCGGTGTTCAAAGCTACGATCTATATAAATGAATTATCTGTTGAGTTTAGATTGAATAGTATCGATTTGAAGGTAAAGGTTTACGGACAATATCAAGTGCTGGAGTTTTGTGGGATTGTAAGGCTGGATAGTTAGCCGGGGCTTGACTCATACGATTTGTAAAATATTATAATAATTTCAAGACCGTTCGAGATGAAAGCTATCCACCTGACAACTTGTTGGATAATCAAGAGGAGAAGTCCGGAAACCGTAAACATGAATAATCTAAATTGGCCACGTCAAAAAGAAGCCAATTGCTACGAAACTGCACCTATATTACGCCGTATCAGAATTTTATAGATCAGAGGCCGAGATGGGTTGAAACCAGTACTGAATTATGTCCCGGTGAGCGGAACGGGCTTTAATGATAGGAGACGTGGGAATTAAGCCGCCTCGCTCGGAGATTTAAATTAATCGAAATTTAGCGAGAGGTCAAGCGGGTCCGGGATTACGACTAGGGCGTGAAAATGACTTGCACGTTGCGTCTTAAAATGGTTATTGAGACTCGAGGCAACAGTGGGGGAACTTTCGAGATGTATTCTCTGAAATATATTCGCGAAGCGTTGTGAGAATCCTCTATCGTTAGTGAAAATTCCCGGTAATTCTTAATACTAGGTAACCGACCGAACAAGAGCGTTGAACCGTGTCGCTCTGCAGGCGAGAACCACAGAAGACTCGATAGTCTGGGTTTCAGGGCCCCGAGGGCCTGTGAACGCCCTTTGCAATTTGCTCAATCTCGTCGAGATTGGACGTGGCCGGTATAATACACCCGTTCGTTAAAACTGTGCACTTTTTTAACGTTTCAATAATCACGACGGTACCTACACGAAATGGTTTACCTACCATTTTTCCAGGGATTCTTGTCGTCGTTTATGAAATGAACGTTTCTCGGAGCAGGTTGGGTGAAATGTGCAGGGTATTCATCCGCCCATTCATCATCTCCAATATGCGGACCCCTATCACCCGACAGGGAAAGAAATTCTCATTTGAAATACCGCTGGGAAATAAGAATTGAAAACCGATATCAGAATTGGATTATCCTCGCAACCTAAACGCTGATACTATAATATCGCCTGAAACTATACTTTAATGTACGTCATGTCTAGACGAGAGAGTTATATGGACAATCGAGATAAATTTCAAATTTCTCCCCGAAACACCCACTTCGCGTTTGAAATAATATAGTTGTATAATAATTCGTTTGAACGTACGTCATTATTTTCACATATAATACCTACAAGTAGCCTCGGAGTTTGGGGAGTTGCGAGTCATTTTCTGACACAGCTGAATCTGCACTGCGTTTAGCGAACTGAAATACGAGAATATTTCCATTCAATATGTGAGATAATTCGAATATATGAACATTGATTCGCTTCCCTTCAGGTTTTCGAAATATAACGAGTACAAAAAATTATAGTACATTACACATACGGTAACCATTCAGCTTTCAATATCATTATGGCACGACGTAACCAGGTTTATCGAACAAGTATTAAAACGCGACTTCGGTTGGATGTGAATGTTTATAACGAGAACGTCGACTAATTGGAAGTTCTTACGTAACGCGGTCATAACACAAATTAATTACGAGATGAACGCATCAGTCAAAGACTATCCACACGAGGATGGTTATAGATGATGATATTCAAATGGAACTGAGGCAACAGATTGCCTTTAAGGGATTTCGATGAGCTCCCGTTCTTGGCGTCTAAACGGTACGTCTTTGAGTAGGCGATAGGCAACGAGCAAGGCAGTATCGACATGTGGAGATTTTTTTTCTTTTTTTTTTTGGAGATCAGGGTATTCCTGGCCGGCTGCGATCTGAATTCCAGCGCGGTTTGGCGAAGATGTTTACACGAAGATACCCCCGACTTCCTCGCACGGCTTATAGTGCCGCAATCAAACCAAGGATCGGCTTCATCTATACACCAAATGTTTCGGGTTCGATGCGGTTCAAAAGATTCCCTTTGTCTTAGGTACGTTAGCGTCGGAAACGTCGAGACAACGGCGCGTAGACATCCTTCGAGGGGTCTTCGTATTGCTTTATTCCGCTGATTGTTTTCGTTCCGTTGTTACACCGACCCGCGACGTTGATACTGCCGAGTAGCTACGGGGGTTTGTATGTTTTGGCAGCAGGCACCGAGCAAATCGCTTTCAAACGATTTAACAGCCAATTTTAATGCTGGGGTTGCGCATTCTCCGTCACACCGCGGGGCCTGGGATACGATGCTGCGTTTCGGTTATGATTGGTTTTGACAGATATCGCCGAAAAAATTCTCAAGATATCGCGTTTGTTTGGATTCTAAATAGTTCCGCGGCAGTCTCTGGACAAAATTTCTCGCTCCTCTTTTGACTCGGTCACGCCAATCGTAAGTGTTATTTTATTTTTTTTTTACTTTTCACATTACAGGACTCCTCCTTGTTAACGGCAAAAATCATGCACCATGATTTCTTCTACGCGACAAAGCAACTTGAACTGCCACTCTTTACGACACAGAGTCCATCGATTCTCCTGCATTAACCATATTAATACAGAATCACCCTCACTGGCAGGCACAACACTTTCACTTATTTCAACTGATTATCGACATGAAGGTGATATCTGGCGCGAAGTTTCGAAAGAAATCTATATTTTTTATCCTATACCCTGACACTAGTATCACACTTTCAATTTAAAATTGTACATTAGTAAGTCTTGAAATACCCGATCATTGCATTATAGCCAGAAAATGTATAAAGAATTATGATCGATCAGCGGAGATGATACAGCGGTCTATCATACACCTTTATAAACGGATGTGACGCGGATGAGTAGGTTTATTGTTTATTGTTATGCTGGATCCGCACTATACATATAGTCCACACCAAACAATCGGTCACCACTTGAAAGGCCTGAAAAGTCGCTTTTATTATATCGTATTATAGCATAAAGCATATTGACGTCAGGTCATAAAAGATTTTTTTATAAACATCCCTCTCTCGTCAAGAGGTTAATAATATTTAAAGTTTTTAGGATGGAGAAGAATAAAACAAAAAGTACCGACGCGATCAACACGAGATGCAATAATAAATATTCATAAAAAAACATATAGGGCCACAGACTTTCGCGAAATTAATTCAAAACGTGTTGTGGGTCGTATGTGATTTCTGAATAAATAAGAAATTGAAATGTTATTCATTTATAGCTGACCAGCGACGACGCAGCCGCTATTCGTCGAGTCAAGAGGCCAGGCCGGTAAAGAGGAAGAGCTTTTTCTCCACTTATATGCACAAGCCACACGTGAATTGGATATCAAAATAATCGACCAACACTACGTCAAATTTTATATTGAAAATCGTTTATTTTTTCACGTTCGTCTCATTCACGCCAATCTCTACACTTTACACGCAGATATATATATATATATATATATATATATATATATATATATATATGCGAATATATCACTGCATCACTTCTGTTCTTTTTTCATTTTGTTTCAACATTTTCCGTTATACGTAAAAATTTTCACCACATATATGTATAACTGTATTTGATGTATTCATGTGTTGTTTATGTACGCATAAGTAGGTTTTATGAACAGACCGGTTTTAAATCACGACAAACTTGTTGCAAGTACTGCAACTAATTGTCTGCACAAACCTCCTACACTGAATTTATTGAACGGAAATATGGTTTGTTCGAGAAGCCTTAATCTGCAACTTTAACGCGAAAGGCAAGAATGTTTATCGAAATTTACCTTGGTCCTCCGTACCATTTAAAAATAGGTTAATATCCCTATACACTCTTCGAATCACGCGCAATAGTGGCAGTTGTCTTTTTTCAACTATATAGATATTATTATTATTATTATTATTATTATTATTAAATAAAATTTGATTTATTCATTAAATAAATCTTCACTTCTTGATCGAGGTATAGCGATGCGCTTTACGAGCACACACCCCTCGATTATATTTTTATTTTTCATTTTCATCTCGTTAATTTTTTCACTCTCTGTAATTATTACTATAACTACCACCTATCACTCGTACAAAACGCGTCTTTTTCAAGTTTAAAAACTCGATATAAATAACGATAATAATAATAATTGTAATAATAATAATGGTAATATTAGCGATACCTCAATAACAATGAAGAAATAAAATAAAAATAATGAGAATAAAGATAACAATAAAATTTATCGATCTAGCATTGGCGACACCGCCGATGATAATAACAATAATAATGATAATCATGTATAGTACTAAAGTGCCTGTTACTATAATAATTATAATACACAATTAAGCCCATATCGACTATCTTGCATGATTATTACCAAAATCTCGTAACGACAGGCGTATTCTTACACACGTCCCTACACATAGGCAGATCATTTTGATGCGTAGCCTGGTATACGAAGTTGGTATAAGATGCAAAT